>NW_024104887.1:1840166-1897121 GCF_003945595.2 Pipra filicauda | reverse complement strand
AACCCAGAAGCCTCTTGCAGGCTCTGTACTTTCTGAAATACAGTCAGAACATGGGTAGGGAATTAAACTCCTGCTGTTGTGTCTCACTCTCCTGAGCAGGCATGCAAAGGGTGTGTCAAAACCAAAGTGCTGCTGGATGCTGTGTGGCAGCAGGAGGGGTTGTTCCTCTTCCCTGTGGAGGATGGGGATGTGCCTTGCAGGTGTAAAATGCACTTTGCATTACTCCATGTGGAGTTGCTGTTGTTGCACTGTCGGAGCAGCTGCACACAGAATTCCTGCTCTTTCCAAGCTGTGTCTTTGCCCAGAGACTCTTGCATTAGTCAGACACTCAACCATATCTTAGGATAGCCCTGAAAAAGGCTGAGACTCTGCTTGCAGATGTGCTGCCATGGGGCTGCATCCCAAACCCTGGTGTTCCTCATTTGCAGCATGAACATAAGTAAAGGTGAAATAGTGTTTTAAATAATGGCACAAGCAATTGCTTCTCAAAAGGTTATCTTAGGTGGGAATAGGGGAAAACAGAAATACTTTATTGTGCAAACCTTTCCCTATCCAAATAATTGTCTTTGAAATCACTGATTATTTGCATCAATCCAGATTGTTTAAAAAAAAAAAAAGTGTTTACTGGTTCTCTGCAGTGTTTTTGTTTGTCATTAACCTTTTGGACAAAGTGATAACCTTGATTTCCTTCAGTCTGATAATTAAATACTGTTCTTTACCCTTTTTTTTAATGGGCTCTGTCCTAGAAAGGTGTGTGCTGACTGAAAACTTCAGATTTAATTCCTTACATGTGGATTTTCAGATTTAGAAAATTAGAAACCTAAATTTTGGTACTCACTTTTTTTGTTGTATATTTAAGAACTGAGGACTCCCTTCCCCACAAACTATTGTGCAGACCCAACTGTTACAGCAGTGTTCAGATACAGCTGGTTGGAATTCCACTTGGGGCTGCTCTCAGAGCGAAATCCCTGTGCCTTGCCGGGGATGTCGGGTTGGGTAAACACTTCTTACATGGAGATCCAGCCAGAAGGAAGCACCAGGCACAGGATGGGATTCAGGCCAACTCAATCTGGTGTCTGGAAACCTGTTCCTGTGTCTTGCAGTTGTTGCACTCAGTATGTGGGGGTGAACAGATCCTGATTTTGTGTAGACCCACGGGGGCTTTGCTCTGGGGAGTGTGCTGGGTCTGGGAGTCTGCTCTGTTGCTTATGCCCATCTTGAATGGGATGTTTTCCACATGGCAAGCAAATCTTTGTGTGCCTTGTTGAGGGTAGGAGGGATGGATGAAGCAGAGCAACTTGCAGATAAAGAATATTGCCAAGACTGACAAAGGCTTCTCCTTCCAACCCTTGGTTTGTGTTATTTCTCTACCACATTTGTGAAATAATTGACTCTAAGCACCTCCCGTTGTTTCTCAGTTTTTATGTGTGCTGCTCTAATGCAATTATCCATGATGCCAGGAATATCCAGATATATTGCTCCTGGTAAAAGGTATTTTTTGGCTGTACATCTGTGCTTAGTTAAGAACTGTTCCCCTTTTTGAATCTGAGCCCAGGTGACTCAGATTTAGCTGTTCCCTTTTCTGATGGAAAGATGGAGAACAGAATATTTTGGTCATCTGAAGCAGGCTTTCATATTGTGCATTCCTGGGATGCTTTTCTTGGTTGTGGGAACAGACAGAACCATTCATCCCAGTATGAAAAGACTGCAGGAAGAATCCAGCGGAGATCTAGAAAATCCTTGTCATCTGTGTTATCTTGGAAAAGGAAGAAAAACAAAACAAGCAGAGCTGGTGGCCCCAGAGCATCCACAGGAGCAGACGGGGTTTTCTTTACAGTGTGTCTGGAGAAAGTCACATTTCCTTGAAGTTCCATGGGAAGGCAAAGCTTTCAGCCTGTGCAGGTGATGTGGGGAGCGGGGAAGAGAAATGGCTCGTGTTTCTTACACCACAGATTTGCCTGCATTCACCTCTACTGCTGGAAACAGATATATTTTTTTTTTTTTTCCAGAAGGGCTGGAAACAGATTTTTTTTTTTTTTTTTTTTTCAGAAGGCTTGAAACAGATTTATTTTTTTTTTTGTTTCAGAAGGTAGAGCCTCTGGGAAGCCCATAGGGCCTCGTATGGGAATAGAGCCGAGGGCTCGGTACGGGAGCTCAGGGCACGTTGTCATCTCTAATGGAGCAGGGCAGTGCCCTGTGGAGATGCTGGCCTGTGTCCCAGGCCAGGGATAGTTCTGCAGCACAGAAGTTGCATCACTCGGTCGGGAGCTAATGTGGGACTTGGATGGCTCAGGCAGTGTTGCTCTGGGTGGTGAAGATGACCTGATGGTGTCATTTGGAAGAGCTCCGTGCTCAGCATTCAGAGCTGCCTAAAAACCTGCTCAAGTGTTTTTATGTTGAAGTGGGGGAGAAACTAGTGGTAGGGGAGGAGTATCTGTCCCTAGCAGCAGGCATAGATTTCTTAAAAACGAGTGTCTGGGATGTTTTGAATCTGTGTCTTGCTGACAGATTGCACTTAGAGTAAAATTTACTGAAGTTCGTCCTCATTTCCCTGTGTGAAGTGTGCTAAGTCAACCATCCCTGACTCCTTGCTCTGGTCAGTCTGCAGCTCCTGGAGGTGACAATGACACTTGAGGAGGGTGAGTTTGCCCCTGCCAGACCTCCCTGTGAGCTGACATGTGCTGGGCACAGCTGGGCAGGGGATCTGCCTGGTGGTGCTTGAGGAGTTTTTGAATCTGTTGTGTGTGACCCCAGTGAGTGTGGCCATGAACTGGTTGTGGTGGTCGTATTTCAGGTTAAAAGCAGCTGTCTGTTCTGAGGGGAGCATAATTAGCAGCCTGTGGAGTTCATTTGTTCATTACTGTGTTGAAAGCAAATCTGTTTATGTTAAGGTTTCTGGCAGAAATCTTTATGCAGTGGGAATGCACTTCCTCTTGTCTCTCTCCCCCTGCATAAAAATATCCATTTGTCCTGAGAAGAAGCAGAATATCACAATATCCTGTGACTGGTGTGGGCAGCTGATCTTCAGGGGATAATGAGTAGTGGAGGGAAAATGAACTGAAGTTTCCTGTCTCCTCATAGATGGGCAGCAAAATCGAGGAAGGAACACACTAAATTCAGTGCTCCCTAAAGTTTGTGGTTCTGGCTGCAAAGTTAAGAATTCAGAGAATCCCTCTAATAGCAGCCTGAAAAACTGTAAAATCTTTTTATTCTGACATCCTTCCCTGCTTAAATTCTTCTCAGCTACTGTTTTATGTTTTCCCTGTGTCTTTTTACCCTCCCATCCTCATTCCTGCATGTGGATCCAACCAGCCAATCCCGAGTGCAGCATCAAACCTTGTAACCAGAAGGTAGGACCAGTTGATGAGATGAGTAAATCCAGGAGTAAGGGCATGTTGTGAAGAGGGCAAACCTTCATGTTGAAGGTGAGGAAGACTGGGACGAGAGCTCTTGGTGTAGAGCACAACCCCTACCAGCAGAAGTGCTGCAAATCAAGTTGCTCTGTAAAATCAAAGCCAGCCCTGGGCAAAATGTGTTGTATGAGATGGAGTGGGTGGGAGATATCATACCTGATGCCTTGACAGATAGGAGGAACCCAGCTGATTGATGTTTCTCACCTCCAGATTCAGTTCCTTGTCTCCCTATTTTATGCTGTCTCCCTATTTTATGCTAAACAGAGCTGGAAGCTGCAGCCTCCTGTCCAGCTCTGACAGCATCTGCTCCTCGCTGGCTCTGTCACAGGAAGGCTGTTTTCTCTCTTCTTTAACAAGAACTGCTTGCTCTTGTCTGTTATTGCTGCTGCTGGTGATGTGATCTGAGCATCCCTCTTGTCATAACCAGCCTGACTTCTGTGTAAGGTCAAGGTCTGCAGGTGTCTGAGGCCAGCCCAGGTGCTGAACACCTTTGTGGGGGACATGGGGAAGAGACAGGGCTCGATCCCTTGGGTTTTCATTCAGGCTCCCTCTCTGCTGATCCCTCCTTTCTTTGTCTCTCTAACTCAGTGTGGGATGACTGACTCTTACTGCTGAAACACTTGGGTGTCTCGGATATCTGTGAGCCCTCGGGAATACGGTTTTGGAATTCTCCTTGTGGTTTTCCCTCCTCTGTGTCTGCCTGCAGCTCTCCCTGGAGCCCTGCCAGCCCTGGGCTCGCTCTGACCCAGCCTGTGTTGAAATCCTTACTCATGCCTCAATCACTTCCTGTCCTGTCATTGCAATTCCCCCCTTGCAGCATCTGTAAATCTTTCCTACGTTTATTCTCAGGGGTGCTGCCTGCAGCAGGCTGTCTCCTTCCTTGGCCTGGAAGCAGGTGTGGGTATCTCCAGTTTCTGGCTGGTCCTTGGTTTGCTCTCCTTGCAATCCCCTTTGCCGTTAGGTCTGTGCTGTCCCTGGCTTTGGTGCCACCTTCTTCCCTGCCCATCCCAGACTGCTGTCTCCCAGCCTCAGCTTCCTTTTGGCTGATAGACTCAATTTTTTGATTGTTTTTCTTTATCCATTAGGAATGTTTTTGACTTTTTTTTTTTTTTAAGCAACTTAGTCACTTCCTCTATTTTTCTTTTCTCATAAAACTTTGCTTGAGAAGTTGTGTGCTTGCTGATGCAATATCCTTGCAAGAATTTGGAGGTTTTATTCCATTTGCCTACTGGGAAGAGAATGACATAGGGAAGGGTTGTGACTTCACTGAGTAGTTGGTAGCCATGCTTAAGTTTCAGAAAGTTTTTTTGCAGTCTTATTGTAAATGCATGGGATCAGATGTCCTCTTTATGTGACAAGGGAAGGAGCTGAAAGCCCCATTTTTGGACACTGGCCTCATCCTTCCTCCCCCTGCCAGTTTGGAGAGGCTACCCTGAAGATGGTGAAACTGGGGACTGTGCACCAAAGGTTTGGTGCTGAGGGTTGGTGGTGCCTTTGGTCAGGGCTCTGAGGCTTTGCTGATGCCTGAACTGAGACTTTAGAACTTAAAACCAGTCAACAATTTCCATCACTCAGCTGCCATACTGAAGCTAAATTCTTGTTTGATGGTTCTGGGAGGTTTCAGCTTTGGCCCAGGACTCCCCAGGACTCTGAGACTGACAAAAAGAATGTAACATGAAGATGGGAGATGAGGGAAATGATCACCCTTGCTTTACAGGATAAGAAATGAAAGATGCTGCCTCTCTTGGGGCTGTGAGGAGGGAGCTGGGCACTGCTTTCTGGGAGCCTGTTCCATGTTCTCCTACTCATTCTCCACCTGATGTCTTTGTGCTCTTCTCTCCCAGGTGTGTGACGATGGAAGAAGAGGTCCACCAGCGAGCAGCCTGAACAGGGACATCGGGACAGCTCTCTGAGACACTGGGACACAGGAGACAGCAAACATGCTGAAGCCAAGTGGACTTAAAATCCCTGGCAGGGCTGGGAAGCACTCCAGCCCCGTGGGACGGACATCAGGGACCACCACAGCTCCAGTCACCACTGGCTCAAAAGAAGGTAAGGGCTCCATCTGGCAGGGGCATGAGCTGACCCAGGTGATTGCCTGCCTTAAAGGCCTAGTGGTGCCAGTTTTCAGTAGGATATGAAATTCCCAATCTGTACATAGATTGATGCATCAAAACAAGCCTAATAGGGTGAGTAAATGTCCTCCCTCACAGGTAATGCACAAAACAGGCAGGTTGTGGAGTGGGTGGGAAGAGACAGATGGATGCTCTGGTGTTTAGGGCTGACAGAGGTGCTGCCTGCTCTCTTGCTCTCACTTTGCATGTGTGTACCTGTACAGACACTGACACTGAAGAGCTGGGAATTAGGCAGATCCATGACCTTAAACACTGTCCTGTAGCCATTGCTCCTGGCCTGTGATGATGTAGGAGTAAGAACCAGGCACTTAAGGTGATTTGCCCTGTGCTGATTACCTCAAATCAGTGTCTTTGTTTAAACAAAATCATTCAAAGCCCTGGGATTTGAATAATGATTTACCTCCACCTACATACACACCCTTGCTGTCATTCAGTGTATACATAAGCTACACAGACTGCCATTAGCAGTATAATTAACACTTCAATAACAGTTGAGGTGTGTTTTGCTTAGGACTCATTTTTCTGGCTTATTGGCTGCTGGGTTGTTGTTTTATTACATATAATTTAGTAAATATTCGAGATGCAAGTTTTGTAGTTGTCTTTTTTGTTTCACTTTGTTAAAAAAGGCCTTCCTTTTCCTTCTGGGGAGGCACATCAGGATGATGTACATCCTATCAATGCTTGTACTTTCAGTATATTACACTTTCATTTGAGAATGTCACTGGTTGCTTCTTGAGATCTGTCAGCCTCTTGTCCCACAATAATTCAGGCCACTGCCCACATGCCTGGTTACTTTGCTATATGTTTCAGTCCAAAAAATATATATAGCATTTAGCAAAATCAGGAAAGCCTTGTACTTGTCAGACAGCATGTTTATTATTATTGACTAATATTGCCTTTAGTATACTCTGACAAATTAGTCAGTGATTATGATGCTGCAAAATGAGGGTCACCAGACAATGCTGTCTCTTGTCAGAGTAATGCAGAAGTGTTAGTTTATTTAAACAAAACAAAAAACCCTATCTCTGAGGGTTCTCTTTTGCTTGGGCACAGTGGGATGGTGGTTTAGGCACAACCTCTGCCCAGGATATTCACACAGACCCCACTTGCTGCTGAGCAACTGGCTCTGCTCCATCATTACACATCAGGGGCTCTGCTTTGCTCATGGATTCCTTCAGCTGAGCTTTCTCTCAGTGACCAGCAGTGTATGTATCATCTTTCCCACTGTGTAAATTCTTTCCCTAAACAGTATTGTAGAAGCCACAGCTCTATCTTGGTTTCTTGCACATCTGCAATGTCTTGTTTGAGGGGCCAGTCGCTGCATGAGGCCGTGGGCTGAATTCCAGGTCCTTTGGTGTGATACAGCATTGTGGGGAGTGGAGTGACACTACTGTTTTCCTCAGCTGAGGACTTGGCCCTAGATGTGGAGAGAAAATTTTTAATTGCACTTTGCTGTGTTTGAGTGGGTTTTAATATCAGAGCCTAATTTCTTAATTTTATATGCAAATCGAAGGTACCAAAGTGTCCTCATATCTTTGCTAGAGGGAAGTGCAAATTGACAAAGGAAAAGTTTTACAGGTTTGACTGTGTATTTTAGTTATTCCTCAGACCCTGAATTTCTGAATTTTCCCCTTGTTTCTCCTAGCTGTGATTGAGACATGAACTTGAACTCCAGTGAAGTTCAAGTTTACTGAGCTTCTGTTTATCTGCCGGTTGTGAATCTCTCAAGGTGCTTCGTGCCAGCTTTATAATTGCAGTGTGGTGAGGAGCTGCTTTCAGTTGCTTTATCACTTCAAAAGAGAAAATGAGGGGAAAAGACCTGTCCTCCCCTTGGAGGCTCTGCAGAGGTGTCTCAGCAGACGCAGTTGGGGTGTGTGTCGTGGTATGAAAGGGTCAGTCAGCAGCGGGGTCGAGCGGCCCTTGGGCTGAATGCGGCGCCTGTTCACTGGTGCTCCTTTGTGCCTTGTTCAGCTCCAGCCATCTGTCACCCAGAGATGTGCAGCAAAGCCAGCCCCACGTGGGCAGAGGCTGCACCAAACTGAGTCCGACCCTTGCCTGAGAAGTTTTAAGTGAGCTTTTTTCCTGGAAAAAAAGCGGGCACGGAGAAGGGGTGAAGTCTTGTGACGGTGGGTTGGTGCTGTGCAACAGCTCTGCTGCTGCTCCTCTGCCTGTCAGGATGGTGCAGGAGGGTTTGGGGAGTTGTGGAGCTGCTGGAGCAATCACAGCACTGAGCCATTCCTGCCTGGAAGGTGAGAACAGAGCACAATGGGGCTGTTTACCCAGCGTGGGCTGGGTGAATAGCTACGATTGGGCTTGTAGTGTCAGCTCTGACATCTTGCTCTGCACTGCTGTGTCTGTGCCTGGTCTGTACCTGCTCTTCCTCCTGCAAATCTCTCCAAAGGCCTGCCCAGCCCTGTGCTGCCTCCTTCTCCTCTCCTTTCCAATGTTAATCTGAAGCGGTGAGCATCCCAAAATTTGCATCCCAAAATCCTGTTGATGGTGCCTCTCTCTGAGAGCAGCAGCATCTGTGCTGGCTGTGGGTTCTGGCTGCAGCACGGTCATGGGATTCAGCTGCTGGCAGGGAAAAACTCCAAGAGAAAATACTGTTTTTCTGTCAAAGTGGTTTAATTCTGCTCCAGAGCCAAGTATCCACATCACTGAAACCACAGCAGGCACTGACGTCAACTTTGGGGATGCCTGCAGCCAAAGGATCTGGTGATAGATGGCCATGGAGACTGGATTTCATTACCTTTCCTGGGATTAATCAGATCTGGGCCACAAGAAGGGTAATGGAGCTCTGCCCCATCCTCACTTTTCTGCTTCACTAACCTGTATCCCCCAGCCTCTACCCTCTGGGTGCATCAGTGCTGCCAATCCACAGTCCTGCTGATAACTCAGCTGTACCAAGAGCAGGTCCCTCTGTGCCAGCTGAGGGCTGTCAGGTCCTGCACTGTGCACCAAGTGCTGTCCCCAGTGTCAGGGCACTGGAGCCTCCCTAATGGCAGGAACAATAACAGAGGTGGAGAGGCTGAACACAATTTCCTTTTGTGTGTTTAATGTGAATACTGCAAAGGGCTTTTTCTTCCCTCTTCTGTCACTGTCCAGGAGAGTGCCTTCATGTGATGTATTGGGTGCCTGCTGGGATGGGAAGATCCTCTAAAGGTACTAGATTTTGTATGAGGTCTTAAAAGTTGCATGAAGGAGCCTGTGTGTTTGAGAAGCCCTGCAGAAACTATGAGCTCTGTGTTGTCTTTGAATGTTTGCATGAGCTCTGTGCCCTGTGTCTGTGCACCAAGAGTGCTTCCTGGGAGGCTGACAGGGTTTCCCTGACTCCACAAAAATCCAGTACACTCACATCCTCCTAAGCTCCTGTGTTGCCTCTGCACTTACCTGCCTCTTGCCAGAAGAGCCAAAAGAGACTTTCTTTTTCTTAGGCATTTGGTGAAGCACCTGAGCCCTGCAGCTTGATGGATGAAAACCAGTGATGTTTGGGTTACAAAATACAGAGCTGCAACACTGATCTCTGTGAATTTGCCACCTTGGGGGAGGACAGAAATCTCAAAAACTCGAAGTGTAGTTGCAAAAGAAAACCACAAATCTAACAAAGTACAGAATTAAACTACAGCAATGTACAGTCTGTTGCCTCTGAGCTGTCCCTTGTCTCTAGGAGCCTGGGGCTGGCTCAGAAAGACCCCAAATCGAGGTTATATCTTCCAGATTGAGAGTTGAAAGAAGGTGTTTGTTCTCCAGTTGTACCTGAGAGTTGTCAGAGCCATTAGATGAAAATGGATTTTGAAAAGCTTCACTCTTTCATCCTCCTCCCTTCACATAAGCTGATCAGTCTTGTCTGCAAAAGGGCAAGTAGAGGTACTTTCCTTTATTCTTACTCTGGAATACACAAAGCTGCTTGATTTCTTCTTTCTCTTTTCCCCAGCTCTCTGTTCATATTCTTTTGTGGAAAGTAAAGTGCCTCTTGTCCATCTCTCATCCCTCCTCCTTTCCCAGACATGGAGATGTACCCTCTTAAACATTTCCATGTTCTCTTGACAGCTCACATCTTGTGTACCAGAAGAAGGATTGATGCAGGTGTGAAATGTGTGATGCACATCTGTAGAGTTTCACAATTCATGGCTGTAGTTTTCTGTGTAGACCAAATATACTGCAATCACACTGAGCCAGCTTCTCACACCTGCTATATCAGTTTTATTTCCTGAAAACACATTCAGAGCCCCTTCAGCTCATGGAATGTCCTCTGGACTTTATAGTATAGAGTGGAGAGTTGTGTCTCCTACCTGAGCTGGTGCTTTCACAGACCCATGAGGAATAAGGGCTTTTGTGATGCTGCTCTGGGTTAGGTGTGTTGGCTTGTGGTGTGTGGAGGGTTTTTTTTCCATGAGGGAATGCTGAAATGTCAGTGAGGAACTGGCACCTGACAGGGACTCCTGGAGCACATTAACCTCGAGTGGTGTCCATGCTGGCTGTCCCCCTCCCTTCTCTCCCATAAAGCTGGAACAATGGAAAACTGAGCTCTGCTGCTTTGTGGTAACTGTTTTCCTTAATCAGACAGAAAATTCATCTCTGGCTGCCTCAGGAGAGGGTTTCCCACAAATGTGCTGGCTTATTTCCCGTGCTTCAAGTGAAGAAAGTCACTGCTCTCAACCTCTCGTGTGCAAGAGAGGTTTCTGTGCTAAAGGTGTGGGGCACTGGTGAAGGGCTCAGTATAACACTTGGATTTCTTGTCGCTACAAAGCTCCTATATCTTGGGTTTTTCCCACCCTCCTCCTGAAAAAGCTTGCTTTTCCCTGGAGTTGCAAGATGGAGAGAGAATGGAAGCCGTGATGAATGAGCCCACACAGCCCTCCCAGCTGGTGGAACAGGTGAAAGCTGCTGGGAAGGGAAGTGTTCACATTTCAGAGTGGGTTTTATCTGCTCAGAGCAGCATTAGAGTAACGTGGTTGGAGGAGAAATTTGCCTTTCATACTTCGTTTGGCTGTCAGCTGGCTCTGGGTTTCATTTGTGGTTCTTAAATCTCTTGTTCAGTTAAAGAATTCTGGCCAAAGGGAGAGGAAAGTAGGAATATTTGTATTTGCAGATGGAGCTGGGCAACACTGAGACTTCAGTGCTGGAGGCAAAAAAGCCCAAACTTATTAAATTTTCTGTGAGACTTAAATGCATCCAGTCAGAATCCAGCCTAGATCTTGGATTTTACAGATGGATCATGTCTTTCTGAATGTGCAAGTGCAAGTATCTGTAATGTGAATTTCATATTTAGCCACGGCTAAGAGTATCAGAACTGTTCTTCAGCAGCTGCCTAGTTTTATTGCCAAAAACTATGCTTTAGTAGCTAAACTATACAGCATTGCTGGGAGCCTGGGAATGCCTTCTCACTTTCACATAAGTATAAATGTATTATTTTTGATAAAGAATAAATGCACAGAACTAGGGATATTTGCTGGCATAATGTCTGCCTCTGCAAACACTGTGTTGCTTTTGTGCACTAAAAATGAGAGTGAAGCAGACTGGAACACTCCCAGGGCCATTAAAGAGCAGGGGATGACTGGCTCCATAGGGTAATTAAACTAAATATGCTGTAATGAGGGTTTGATAAGCCTGAGCTGTGCTGGGTGGTAGTTGTGGTTGGTTTCTGGGTGCTGAAGGGCCGAGACTGGTCCATCCTGGGGGGGCAGTTCCTGCTGTGCCCAAGGGTGGAGTTTGGACAAGGGGTTTAACTTTGTTTTCTGATTTGTTTTCTAGAAATGTGATTATTTTCCAAGGGCTGATTCTAGTTTGAGACTCAGCAATTCTGTGTGGCCCAAGTGTCTCTGCACATGTCCAGGCCCTGTCATTAATGAGCTGAACCTGCCTCAGTTCTGCTGGAGGAGCCTAAATCTCACCACCACCTTAGCTCTCCTGCAGGACCAGTGCCTGGCTCTTGCCTTTCCCAGTGGGAAATCTTCATTCCTTTTCATTTACCTGTCACACAGTTACCATTGACATCTTGGTGAACTAACTTGGAAATCAGTTGTTTGCCCCTCGAGTTTGTCAGGATGTTGTTGATGTAAACTGGCTGGATGCACAGCAGTAAGAAGCAATTTCTGTTGCTTCGAGAATTATTTTGCAGTAAAACAGAGGGAGGGAAGGTGTCCTTGATGAGGAGTTTGTGCCTCAGTAATAAGAGAGAACTTAGGGAGGTTATTCTCAGGTTTGTTGGTGTCTTAATGCAGGCTGTTTTTGTAAAGGTGCAAGACAGTGCTGAGGCTATCTGGTTTTGTATCAGTCTATTAATTCTAATCCCCAAATAAATATAAAAGGCACTAAACCACTGTTTTGTCTGAAACAAAAGAAATGGGATTGTAGTGTCCAGAGCAGCTGATTGACTGGCACAGACACAGGGAGCTAATTCTTAGCTATTCAAAAGCTTTGTGACTCTTGGTTAATATTAAGTTGGGGTGTTGTGTGCTGGTGAATTGAGAGAGAAGACCCCACGTCGTGGGACCAGAGGCTGCTATTATTTCTGGCAAACACTTGGTTTTGCTGTTTTGCATCTGGCCTTGTGGAGCAATCGGTGTTGTCAGCTCCCATCTGAGCTCTGTCCTCAATTAAATCCACGCTCAGGGCTGAATGGATATTCCTGGAGTCAGATTAGTGATCCTGCTGGAAATGCGTCATCGGTGTCGGTGAAGTTTGATCAGGTCTTGCTTTATGTTAATGGGTCTGTGTACACAGCACCCTCAGTTCCCTGGGGAATGGGGGGGCTGAGGTGCCAACGAGAGTGTTTGAAGATCAAATGCCTCTATTACAGTATCAGCAGATTATCTCCTTTAGTAGCAGGAGCTCCAGTACCCAGGTAAACACAGGCAGTCAATGTTTGAGGAGTTATCAGATATCTGAAAAGAAATAAGAGTGTTTTCAAGGGCTAAACAGGGAAAACTGCAAACAAGAGTTGCTGGTTTGCTAATCCAGGCCTGATGCACAGCTGGAATGGAGAGGTGAGGCTGGGAGGGGATCGTGGAGGCTGGGGGTCAGTGCAGGAGTGGGAACTGTCACAGCCGCCGGAGCAGCTCTGCTGAGGGATCTTTGGAGCCTGGGAGTGTCCATCCATCGTTGCTGTGGGGTGACTGAAGTGCCCTGTGTGTAGGTCACGTCCCTCCATACGAATCCACTTGCTCGTGGACAGTGATGCTCTTGTGAGACCTGTGTTTGCCTCTAATCCCCTCTGTGTGTCCTACACCAAATGTCTTCTGGCATCCTTGTGGACAAAATGTTTGACTCTTTGCACAGAGCTTGTATTCAGCTCACACATCCCTTTCATGAGCCCCTCTGCTTGCCATCCTGCAGTCTGAGATAAGTTTTGTACCAGGTTTTGTGGAGGTGGTGGTTCCCCCACCCCTTCTGGTTCCCCTCCTGAAGGGAGGGAGGACCTTTGGCAGCATCCCCTTCCCGAGAAGTGATTTGATGCATTCCAAGCAATATAAAAGGGTATTGAATCAATCTTGATTTAATCAGCTTTACAGGTGACATCTAGAGACAACTGGGAGTCTGATTTTAATTGTCTTAATCATTAGATGCTCTTAGAAGGATTTGATACAGCTAATCCTTAACGTTCAGCACACTCATTGTGGAACAAGGCGCAAGCACACACCGAAGGCATATGGAGGTCAGACACCCTCCTGGTCCCTCTGTCTGTAGCTCCTCACAGAACAGCAGGGAAAGAAAATCTGCTTCCCACAGATGTTCAGCTTACGGGGGTTGGAATATAATGAACTGGATCCTATTCAGCTGGGCTGGTGCAAGGGCAGCACCATCGGGGTGGTTGTGGTTACGCCCATCGGGGCGAGGAGGCACCTCCGGGGTGGGATCTGCTCCTGCACGTTCTGCCATCAGTGGAGCTAATCCTGCAAGAGCAGATTAATCATTAGAAGCCTGAGCCAATATTCATTGAAATAAATGGAAAGATTTCCTTTGGCATAGGTGGATTTGGGATGAGAGTCCACAGGATTACAGTGGGCAGACTATTGCCACATAGTAATGGCAGTAGGTTAGAATTAACCATCACACACTGACCCTGCATGTGAACATCCTCCTTGCAAGCCATCAAAGAGGTGAATTGGCCTCCAGAAAAGCCTTAAAATGTTTAGAGTACAGATGTTTTTCTCTGTTTATTTTGGATTCAGTAGGATATTTAGTTTTTAATGAAGGTGCTAAAATGTAAGTAAATATCCTGTTCCCATAAAAGAAATTGATTTTTATGCAGGAGTGAGGTCTGTAAGAAAACACTGTGTATCACAATACTCACTGTAAAATAATAAGAGTTGTCAAAATTGGGCTGTCTGTGTCTTCAGCAGCTCCATTCAGAACACAGTTGATGGTCTCTCTGCTACAAAGTGTGACTGTTTGGCAGTGCTGTTTTCCAGCACAGTAAACGTGTGTCCTGTGTGCTACATCTGGGTTGTGGACGGACCAGAGGGTGCAGCAGAGCACTTCACTCCATGCCTGGTTTGCAAAATTCTTTGTGAGAAAGGAAATGTTTGTGCATGGGGATTTTAAATGGTCCCAGAGGAAGGCAGTGATGAACTTGGCCACAAGTACCTCTTAAAAACTGAACCTACACCAAGAATTGAGGAGTTAATTTGTGTGATCTAGCACACTGTCAGTGCTGTAATTGCAAGGCAGGGTTATGCAGGAGTTAATTCTGCTACAGGAGTAGGAGTGTTCCCAAGCTGCTCCAGGAATTCCTACCAAGCAGGAGCTGTAAGTTGTTCTCACTTTCTGCAATTATAAGCCTGCCATGTGCATATGAAACCTCTCTGTGAATGCTTCACCACCTCCTGTGAAGCCTGAGGCTGTGAGAAAGGTCAGTATTATCCACGTTTTACACACAAGACAACTTAGAAAAGTAGGTCCTGCCCATGTCATCCTGTGAGTCAGAGGTGAAAGTGGAACAGTTATCCTGGCCAGCGGGTTTTTCTGGCCTTTAGTCCTCCTGGTCCTGGCAGGGGAGCAGCAGCTTTCCTCTCTGACACCGCTTCCCCTGGTCCTTTTCACTGGCTGAAGTGCTGTGTCTGTAAACATTAGTTCCTTTGGAATTTGGCTGAGGCTGCAGAGTCATTGAGCGTATAGGGCAAGTGTCTCAGTCCTGCACATGCTTGTCTTATTTCACACTTAAACCTGGACAGTTGTTTAGGATTCACGACCCTGAAGATGACAGGAGCCTTTTGTATTGCTGTATAATTTATTTCACGGAAATACTTACTGCAGAGTGTTATATTTGGAGGTATTTCCTCAAAAAAACCCCCCAGAAATTAGAAGGCATCGATGCAGACTGATGTTGATAAAATCTTGACCCCTAAAAAGGGCTTGGGGGCATCATCCTCAGTGATCAACTGCTGTCCTGGCTGGGTGTGTTCAGAGGATAAAAGCATGAAACTGGTCATCTCTTAAAGTGCTGGAAAGGTGGCAGGAGAGAGAGGGATGGTCCACATGTGAGCCCTTCACACCAGTATGGGGTACTGGGATGGGAGCATACTGTGTGCTCAGGGGTAGTCAGGGTGCCCTGTGCTGAGACTTCAGTGCAGCTCAACCAGTTAGTTCCCACAGCTTTGTCTGTGATCTCTCACTTCACATCATGGATTTCCCACCCTTCACTGCTGCTCACTTTGCCTACCAGCACTCCTGGAATGGTGTAACAAGGCATTTCTGGCGATCACTGAGACTTGGAGCTGTTGGGTTTGAGAACACTTGCCGTGGGGTTCTGTGTTTGTATCATAGCTCATATTTTTTAGAGTCAGATCTGGATCATGGTTGTGTTTTTCTCAGAAAAAGGTTAGGCTTTTGCTGCAAATAGGTGACTTGGCTTTTCTGAAAATGGTGCATGTTCAAGCTCATCGCCTTTTGAATTGGATACTTAGCTGTTTAAGCCAGATATTTAAAATAAAGTAGATGACTCAGTGTTAATCTGCTCTCAAATATCCTTTTTATTAGATTAGGCAAAACAAAACCAGCCCAACAAACTCTGCATTCTGCCTAGCGTGGGGCTGTGTACAATCAGTCCATTGTGTGCTGTATGGCCTGCTCTGTGCCTGGATGTATGGCTGAAGGAATAAATGGCTGATGGAGTGATGAATCAAACTGTGTTTAGCACAGTGCAGCCCCAGGGCTGTGCACAAGTTTGCTTGGCAATTATGAGATGTTGGTCTTTACCTCTCCTACGGTTCCCCAGGGATCCTGGGGTGCTGCAGATGGCTCCTGGAGTGTCCCCTTCTCAGGCAAGTTGGGTGGATGACTCAAAGGGATGGTGTAATTGTATTGATGTCATGTTTCTACTGAGGAGGGGAAAAAAAATACATACAAGGGAGGAAGCCTGGTGCTTGTCTGTGTGCTGGTACCCTCCCAGTGGTTCAAACTGCTGTCTCCCAGGGTGGCTGGTTGCACTGAAAACCAGCCTCTCAGCGTGCAGATAAGGAGCTGACCAAGCATCCTCCTTCATTTTTAAACATCAGGTGTTAAATTTTTGTACCTTTCGTCTTCAGTACAGCTGCAGGCAGAGGGAAATACATGAGGACACGGGAAAATACTTTTCACGGCTGCAGCGGAGAGCACTTGCAAAGAGCAGTTGCTGTGGAGATTATCCCAATTCCTGCCAGAGGGAAGCAGAGCAAAGTAATATCAGAAACTCAGAGAAAAGCTTGTGGTTGTGCCTCAGAAATGTTTCTGTGATTCATCAGGTAGAAATGAGAAGTGGTCATCAGTCAAGAGAGAAAGAGGAGGGAAGATCTTACTGCTGTGATCTGTTGCTATGTCTGGCCCTTTGCACAGGGAAGATTTTCAGGTGCCAGGAGGCCACTCTGCCTGAGCTTGCAGCTTCCAGTTGCACAAATATACCCCTGGCTTGACCTGAAGGATGCTTTAAGTCTGAACTGTGGACACGTGGGTCTCTGAAGTGCTCACAGTGCAGCAGGAGCACAGGTATGAGTGGCACAGCAGGTAAAATACTGCACTGAGCTGATCTGACTTGAGTGGGGTAACCAGATCATTGAGCACTGTGAGGATGTGTGAGAGGGTTAAAATGCTTGTTCCATAGCTGGAGTAAGCACTGTGCCCACAGGCAGTCTGTGCCAAAGTCTGAGTTGAGCTAGGTTCTCTCCTGGTCATTTAATCTTCCTTTCCCATGCATTGCTAGAGGTACTGCCACTCTGCTTGTGCATGGCTGCTCAGGTTATGTCCTGTGGGTAAACACACTGAGTTATGCACACACAGCAACTTCTGCATCACATTCCCTGTACAGGGAGCTGCTGATCCCCTGGTCTGGCTCCATTCTGATCAGAAAGCAATAATTACTCTCTGGACCAGGCTGGGCTCTTTTTTGGTACCTTCTCTTCTACATTTTATTGAGAGGGAGCTAATGCCATCATTTTGGAGTGAATAAGTCAGTGGCCTTTCTGTGTGCACCTGCTTGAGCAATGTCCTGCTTGGCTGCTCATCTCTTCCTGTCAGTGCCATAGCTGGTTAGCAATGGCACCAGAGTCCATCCAAGTGGGTTTTATGTGGGAATGATGCCCAAGCAAAATTCCTACACTTAAAAAGGCTGTGAAATATCAAAACTCTGCTGCTTGATTGTTGTGTTTTGTTTTTTTTTTTCTGGTGGTGAGAGAGCACTGTGCTTTGCTTGGCTGCTCCTTATAGTGTTTGGTGCTCAAGATAAATCTCTCCAGTTCAGGAGGTGTCCCGAGACTGCTCCTCTCTCCGTGCTAGTGCTCTGCCTGGGAAATCGTTTATAAATGTCTCATTAAAGACCTGTGTCTGCCTCCTTTTCTCTCTCTTTTTTTGTCATCGGATCAGCTCACTGGGAGCAGCTGTCCTCACTTCCCTCATAACAGCCCTGAAACCACACTTGTGCCTTAGATTCCCCCAGCCCGAGGAACCGCACACAGCTGTGCACGTGTGTGTGCGCCGGGCTCTGTGGGCACGGCGGGCTTGGGCTGAGCTCCTTCCCGAGCTTCTCCCTGCTTCTCTGGAAAGAAAAGACCCCAAGAAGCCAGCCTTGTGCTAGATTCATAGAGAACTGAACATATGGTGTGACTACAGCTCCGCAGCCAGGGAGCCGGGGACGCGCTGGGTGCTGGTGGTTCAGGGGGAGTTGTGGGACACGGTGCGTCGCTTGGGCTGCTGGAAGGAAGCTCATTGTGCCAGGTAGGAGCCTTCCCTGTAAGTATTTCTCTCCCAGTTGGTGTTCTTGCTCTCAGGGCTGTCTCATGGGCTACCCCAGGCTGCTTTGTAATGCTCTTTTTAGTCTCGTAGTAGTCACACCAGTCTGGGCAAGGTTAACCCAGTTTGGATGTGGGGCTGGTGGGACAGGACTTAGTCAATCTTTACAGCTAAAGGCTTGTTTAACTAGAAAATATAGCTTCCCATTCAGAGCAAGCTATGGTGAATAAAGTGAGTAATGTTTCCAGGTGGAACATTCTCTAGCTGAAGTGATTTTATTACTTATTTAAGGAAGAATGAAGCCTGTATTATTTTGTAACACACACTGGGTTACTTTAACATAGTGGGACAGGACTTAGTGAATCTTTTCAGCTGATGACTTGTTTGAATGGAAAACTATATTTTCTACTTAGAATAAGCTGTGGTGAGTAAAGTGAATAATGCTTCCAAGTGGAATATTCTCTATTGGAAGTGATTTTATTATTTATTTAAGGAAGAACGAAGCCTGTGTTATTTTGTAATGCACGCTGGGTTAGTTTAACATAGTAACCCAGGGTTTATTAACTCTAGTTTTTCAAATGTGTCTCTAAGTTATTTCTAAAGATGGGGGTTGGCACAAGCTGGGGAAGGAGACAAGGGTGCTCCATTCTTTTTGTTAAACCTGCGACACCCTTAAAATTGTGGGGTTTTTGTTTTCATTATATCCTGGGAAAACAGGGGGCTGCTCCAGAGATGATAGATGGGCCCTATTTTAAGACTAAAAAAAATGTTAAATAGTGTATTGAAGCGTGAATGTTGAATGAGTATACTTACGGTTTTAAAAATAATAATTATGTAAAAATTAAGACTGTAATCTTGAGATGAACAGATCCATCCATATGCTGCAAGTTAATTATCCCTCAGTGAAAGAAACCTTGTGCATTTTCTACTAGTCACTCGCCTCCCTTGTGCCCTGTGCTGCCAAAACCAGTCTGCTTTGCATATCTTGTTGAATACCATTGTTTATTTGAAAAAAAACCCCTTCAAATCCTCACACCTAAATACATAGCTTTGCTGTTTGTTTCTTTTCAGAATTACACTGGATCTGATCTAATGTAAACCTCTGGGTCCTCCACCCCTCCCATCTCCAGTGGGCACCGGGAACGTGCGTCTCGCCTGTGGCAGAGCAGATTTCGTACCAGTCAGCCTCTTGAATGAGACCTTTATAAGAAAGCCTTTGTCTGGGACGTCTGTCTGAGGTTCAGTGCTTTTCCCAGCTGCCCCTCTGAAGGCAAATATGTGCCTCAGTGGGCACCTCCTTGCGTTCAGTGCGAGGCAGCTTTGCAGTGGTTCTCGCTGGGTTTTGCTCGCTCAGTAATTATTCTCCTTCACTTTCTTGCTGTCTCCTCCTCCTCCTTGTCACAGGTGTCTTTCTGATTGTCTCCTCCCTTCAAAGGAGCTAAAGCCAGTGATGCTGGAGTTGTATCACATCTTAATATCCACACCATGGGGGCTGCTCCAGGGAAGCTGCAGGGGCAGTAGATTTCCAGGGTGCCAGATGCAGAGCTCGCCTCTGTGCCAGATTACAGCCCCAGCTTTTCAGCTTTGAACTTGCAGAGCTTTCAGTTGTTGTTTCCAAGTCAGCCATAAATCTCTGGGGCTCCTTCCTCCCACAGTGTGCTGCCAGGCAGTCAGCTATCGCCTGCAAAGCATCACTTTCTCTCGCAGGCACCTCTTCCCTCTCTGTTTTTGCTTGAAAGGGCCGTGATAAATCTTGCAGAAAACAGCTGCTTCGTTGCTATGCTCGATCATTTGAATTTGGGTATGGCAGAGTGGGCTGGCTTTCACTTGATTGCCAACAGCGTCATGTCTGTGTAATCCAAGCTGCTTAGAGAAGTTCCAGTCCCTGTGTGGGAGCCTAGAAATTCCATGTGGTGAGGCCTCATCATCCCAGAGTGCTGTGGAGGCAGCAGGTACCAGCCCTTCTCCCGTGGGAGGCCCTGTCCCTGCCTGTGTGGCTGCTCCTGACGCTGCCAAGGGAAGAATCCCTGTCTCCCTGGGCAGGTGGCAGCTCCTGGAGGTGCAGCAGGTTGTGCCTTCTCTCTTACCTGGTTAGACCAGCTGCTGTAGGTTGTAGGGACTGAGGCTTGAGTCTGATAGCAGATGCTCTGGACTATCCTCCCTTACCTTCTCTGAGGGGAAGCTCTGATCAGCTCTGTTCTCCATCAGTGAATTTCTGTAGTATTATGCTTGGAGATGAGATGGCTCTCTATAAACAGACCCAGGTAAGTTTATAGTAATTGCAGTGTAAAGCAGTAGGTAAAAACCACTGCACCAGGAGCTGATAGCTGCGTGGTTATAAGGGCAGCACCCTGTGGTCTTACACCTTCAGCCTGCAGAGAGGACTGTGGTGATCTGTTGGACAGGAAAGTGTCATCCACCACAAATGTTTGGTGCCCTGAGCACAGGCTGCAGCCTGAGAAGGGGCAGTGTCTGATTGTCATCCCCACCTCACCTGAGCACTGAACCAAGCAGTGAGCCAGGCTGCCCCAGTGCCTCTGAGGCTCTTACCTAATCCATGTGGCAGGAAAACCGGGCATTATTCCTTTTAGCTGGCACCCCTGTGGCCAGCAGTGGGGTTTTCCAGCTGACAGAATCTGTCTTGGCTTCAAATGGGCATTACAGTCCCCTGGTCATGGGACTGTCCTGAAGCCCTGCCCAGGCTGGGAGGGGCAGAGCTGATACCAAAAGCCTTTTGACTGCTTTGGTTGCAGGGCTGCACTTTGAGATGCTCACAAGCTGCATGGGTGGCTGTCCTGTCACAGGTTAGTGGCATCTACAGCACGGGCCAGTGACATGAGGGTGAAATGTCTTCAGATCTTGTGACAGTGACACTTCTGCCAGGCTGGTGCAGCTTTTCTTGCTGGTTAGTGGATGAGAAGGTTATTGATTGCCATGGAGAGGGAATGCAGCCCGGGAGTGGATGGGCAGCTCTGTGCTGCATGTCAGGCTGTCTTGTGATGTGGTGGGGGTTTGAGGGCAAAAACCTCTGAAAATTAAAATAGAAAAGACCTCTCCTAGGGGCAATGTAAAGCCCTTTGGTAAATATCATCTGTTCTCGTTTCTCCCTCCCTTCCTGGCATGAGATGCTACTCTGGTATATCTCTTTTTTTCACCCCCCTCCCCCCTCTTTCTTTTAAATCTAATGTGCCTCCATTTTATCAATTAACTGCCTGTCTCCTGATTCCCATGGCAACCCAACAGGCTGTTGCATTTCTGAGTCCTTTGGCAGTTGGGGTGCCTGGCATGTGTCTCGGGAGCAGTAAGACTACAAAAGAGTTCTGCAGGGAGTAGGAAATACACGGGCAGCACTCACTGTGCACTGCTTCTCATGCTAAACTGTTCCTCTCTTCCTCTCCCTCCTCCACTTTAGAAACAAGTTTCCTTTCCCCTTTGTTTCAATTGCCTGGTGATAAGAAATGAGCAACTGCAGTGCTGTGGGAGGTCAAAAGATGTGGAGGGAGTAAGGGGATGTATGGATTCAGTGAATGTGGATGGCACTTAAACATAGCATGAGGCTGAATGTCTTGTTGGGGATCCTGCAGAGAAGGTTATTCCTGCTGATCCTCCTGCTTCAACTTCCAGAGCTTTCTTGAAGGGGGTTTTCTTGCTTCTGTACTGTACAAAGCTTCTGCTCACCCCTTCCCACAGCAGACATTTCCAAGAGCTGGAGGAGTCCGTGCTCTGCTTGCAGAAGTCCTTGTTCTTCCACGGATTTTGGACACATGGCTTTCATTGACACAGTAACAAGAGCCATGTGAACAGGCTGAAACTTCAGTTAAACCTTTAACCTCTCCAGCTCTTGGCTGATTATAATTTGGCTCCTGGAGTATTGGTGCCCTGTCAGTGTGGGGTACCCTGTCACTCTGGGCCCCTAAAACTGATGGGATGAGTTTGCAGAACGGGTCCTAAGCACCAGGTCTGCCACAGTGGTGGTTAATGCATCATATGTGGGCTTTGTGAAAACCAAAGGGAAAATAGAGACTGGAGCTGGATAAGATGTGCATTTAGTGGATGCCACGTGTGACTTTGATTTACAGGTTGTTGTTCAGCCCTGAACACTGTGACCTACAGGAAAACCATTTAAACTGAAAAGAATGAGCTGGCTAATGAACACAATAGGGTTGTAAAGCTGAAAAGCCCAAGTGGAAGAGATCCTACTCACTGCTTGTTGTGTCTCAGAGCCTGGTCCCAGCAAGAGGGGGAGGCAGGAGCTGCTGTCACAGTCCTGGGTAGCAAGTGAGGTCTGTGCTGGGCTGAGCAGCACAGGGACATCCTCCTGGGCCAAGCAGGAAGAGCTTTCCCCATCGCTGGCTTCCAGGTGAGCTGCTGAGTTAGGTGCCTGATAGTGACATTCAGAGAGTTCCTGTGGCTTCTTGATGGGCATCACCAGGTAATGGCAAGGTTGGAGTAGAAGATACTCTGTTTATCTTTTGTTGGGTGTGTTTCTCTAGTGTAACTCTTCTCAGTTTCATACCTTAGATCTGGACCCTTGCTTTGCTGTTAGTGAGTTTGTTGGAACTTGCTGGTGTTTATCTGGGGAGTCCGACTAGAACAAGATGATTTTTCATTTCCAGAAACAGCAAATCCAAGTGACACAGGCACAGACCAGCTCCCTAGGTGCCTATAGACTGGGAAAGCTCAGGAATCCTGGGTGGTAATCCTCTTGGGTGGCTTTCCCCTAAGCTATAAGAGGTGCTTGGAGAGTGGGTGACTCCAGATGTCAGGTCTGTCAGAGCAGTGCCATCCATGTCTGTTTTGGGCTATCCTAAGATAACCATGGGATTGAAGACAGGTTATTCATTGCTACCCTTTACCTTCTGAAAGGCTGGTGGCCAGGTACCCACCGAGGAGGATCAGAACTTAGTCTACTTGGACTACTCTGGGTGCTGTCTGGCCATCTAGATAATTGGTCCATCAGACCTAAAGCCATGAAGAATGAGTTGAGCTTGACCATGGTGACTCTTGGCTTCTCTGAAAACCTGGTGCACAAAAGCCCATTGACTGCTCTGTGGTTATTTCATATGTGGGCAGTGAAGGTCATGTAAAACACCAAGTTTCTACTAGATGGCCATAATGAAGAAGGTTGAACCTTCAGGCAGTTCCTCACTTACATTTATAATTTTAAATAATTCACCTCATGCTCAGGAATAACGATGCTTCTGCTTGCACTGCTCGGGAGCCTGGAATGGGATTGTTTCCCTGAGGAGTTGTAATTACTGTAGTTCAGCAGCCCTGCCTGTCAGACAGGCACCTAAAATGAACAGTGTGTAAAGTTTCACTAAAATCTTGGCTTTTTTGGGGGAACACAACGTTGCACCACGAACCAAATGAACTGTTCTTTCTTTTTTTTTTTTCTGGTGTCAGTTTTGAGGGTGTTTGCTCTTGCAGTGGAACACGGTGAGTCTGGATGTGGTTTTAAATCCTGTTGTGGTGTTTGTTCAGCCTTGGGCAGCCTTCCTGCCTTTCTTTACTTGGGCTTTGCTGCTGAAGGGTTTGCTTATCCCAGCCATGTTGCAGAGGTGTTTGTGAGAGCTAATGTGACCTGTATCTTGATCGTTAGCCAAACCCTGTAATAAAGAACTGCCAGTGTGCCGAAAGTCGGGCTCCAGTAAGACTAGAAAAACAGCTTTCATCTTTTGTGAATATGGATGCAGAGCCCCCCAGATTTCATGTGATTACAGTTCCCTGTACAGTAGGTTGAATTTGGCTGTCCTTGGCACGGTGTGTCACATGTCAGTGCCATGAGATCTGCGTGTTGGGGCACTCTGCTGAGCATGAAAACAGGCTGCAAGTTGTGTTTCTGATTTAATTTATTCTTATACCTGTGATAGGAGAGACATACCTGTCACAGATGTTTTTGGCAATAAACCTCTGTAGCCATCTGTGGTTATTAAACTTAGAGTCTTTTTAAAATATGACTCGTTGGTTCCTAATCTGTGTGCTTTATTCTCTTGTGCTATTAAGCATTGAAATGACAAAGGTGGCCTTATTTTCTGCTTATGGAGCCCTGATTCCTTCCCACTCCTTTATATTTGATGTCTTCTGTAAAGATGGAAAGCTCTAAGCATCCTTATAGCCTTTGGTTTTCATTTCTTAAGGTGAAGCTGTTTCTTGGATGTAATGCTGTCCCTCTGATGGAGCTCATCTTGGCATATTGTCATTTATGAGACTGAGATGAAGCTGGAATGTCAGACATTTGCCCCCCCTCCCAAAAAAAAAAAGTTAATGAAGAAGATGTGAGGTGGAGGAAAACTTTCAGAGCAGGACCCAAGGGAGAAGGTTTCTCTCAGGGAGCTGGCTGAGCTCCACTGGGAGCACCACAGTCCTTGTTGCCAACAACCTTTTCAGTTGGGAACAGTATTTCTGTTACTGCCCTTCCTGTGCCCATCATGGGTCTCTTGGACATTCCCCATGTGCAGTGCTGTGCATGCCCCCTTTGGCTGATCTTCTCAAGAGTTGTTCCAGCCCCAGCCCACCAAGCCCAGAGAGCAGGTTGGAGGAGATCCTGTTGATGAAAGGAGTTTGTACAGTCATGCCTTATCTACTGCTCTCTCCTTGTTCAGATAAGGTTTAGACCAGGCAGAAGTCCTGCTGACTTCCAGGAGCCACAAACTGCTGCAGTTATGCCATAGAAATTGCCAAGTGTTGGCTCTGGAGTCTAATGTGAACTAAAGTGTCAATATTCATCTTTCTTAACTCTTAATCAGTTTTAGCAGAAACTAAGTTCTTAAGCTATTTGATGAAGTCCTGGTGCTCTTTTCTTTCTTCTGATGTTAGACCTTTTGCAAGGCTTTGAAGTATCTTGCTTTGAGGGCTTTTATGTTTTTCAGGCTTTCTAGGAGCTCAGCCTGATCTGTCAAGCCCATTACTTGTGAAAGAGCTGTTGAAGTGTTGTGGACTGAGCCACAGTGATGGCTGAGGCTGAACAAGTTTCACAGTTCGTTTCACATAAGCACTCAAGTTTGGCTTGTCTCTGCAGCTGCTTTGGGTGTCCTCTGTCAGCCTTCTCTGGCAGCAAAAACTCCTTCCTGGGTGTGCTTTAGGCATTTCTGGTTGGTGGCACCCAGAAATTTCAGCTTAAAGTTTTGCTAAAGAGTCCAGGTAGCTTTTATTGTGCAAGTCTCCTGCACAACACCCCCTACACCAGCTGTGTGGGACCTCAGTGCTACTGAGAGCTGAGGATGACTGAAGGTCTGTGGTGTATGACTTATTTTGCAAGCTTATTTCCTCCATGTGTGGTTTCTTTTGGGGCTTTACTTAACCTCCCCCTTTTTTAATGAAGTCCACACGTCCTTGTCATTTGTTCCCCTGGGGCCCAAAGTTTGTGATAAGAGAGTTTGACACTGAGGTCAGCAAGAGTTGAGTCACTGCTTCTTGTTTGCTTCAGTTGACTCTGTTCCCATTCAGACACCAGTCACGTACTTAAGGGTCTTCTTGTGTATTATGGGGAGTTTGGCCAATCAAGGGTGTGCTGGAGAGTGTGAACAGGACAGTGAATTCCAGCATCCTTGCAGTTTTCCTTCTCCAAGGCAGCAGAGCATTGCTGGAGGGCTGATGCTGCAATAAGAGTGCTCTTTATTGCTGGTTTTATGGAGTTCAGTGTCCAATCTAGTGCCCTGGAAGGCCGTGCATGAAGGTTTGTAGATGCTTCCTGTTTAGAGAGATGCTGTTTATATTGAACTAACCCCAGGTGTCTGCTCACTGCTGGGCTTGCTCCAGCAAAGGGCACAGCAGCAGCTGGGGAAAGCAAGGAATTTGTGAAGGCAGCTCTGTGGTCCCACAGACGCCATTAGTGCCCTCGGTGGGACTCTCAGTGCTTCCTGGATCCACACACAGGGAGTTCTCATAGCGCCAGGTACTAAAACATCGGTGCCTCACTCATTTTTATTTTCTTCTTTTATGTTTTTTTATTTTTTCTTTTTTTTTATAAAAGGATGACTCTGGAATTATTTTTCAAAGCAGCAGTTCCTTGGGCTCCTTTTGATCCATAAGCACTTACCCACCACTCCTGTGCTTTCGAGCTTATTCGCACTAATTGCTGCCACGCAAAATTCCCTCTGGGGCTGTGACCAGGCTGGGGTAGGTGGGCATTGTAAAGGAGGGTGAAGACATGGGGTTGTTTCTCTGTGTTCTGTGTGAAACCTGCAGAAACTGGGCAGCAGATGGAGGTTTCTGTGCAGATTTGCTTTCCTGCCAAGGAAGATGTGTGAGTAACGGGGTCGCTCGGGCTTAACCTTCACCGGGTGTAAACCTGCAACCGAAGTTGTTGTCCCAGATGTTTCCTTTTTGTAATTGACCTTTCTTGGTGTTTTGGCTGCCTTCTAGGATTTATCCTCGTACCAAAACCTCTTTTCCCTTGATTCACAGGCTCACCTTTGCACAAGCAGGGTCCCGCCTCCACCGCCAGCACTGAGAAGTCAGGTTCGAAGGTCGCCGAGGTGGGCGATGATTTCCTGGGAGACTTCGTGGTGGGCGAACGCGTCTGGGTGAACGGAGTGAAGCCAGGAGTGATCCAGTATCTTGGGGAGACGCAGTTTGCTCCGGGCCAGTGGGCAGGGGTTGTTCTGGATGACCCGGTGGGTAAGAATGACGGCTCCGTGGGGGGAGTGCGGTACTTCGAGTGCCAGCCGCTGCAGGGGATTTTTACGCGACCGTCCAAGCTGACGCGGCAGCCAGTGGCCGAGGGCTCGGGCAGCGACGCCCCCTCCGTGGACTCGCTGACGGCTCAGAACTTGTCCCTGCACTCGGGGACGGCCACGCCGCCTCTCTCCACTCGCGTCATCCCGCTGCGGGAGAGCGTCCTGAACAGCGCCATGAAGACGGGCAACGAGTCCGGGTCCAACCTCTCGGACAGCGGGTCTGTGAAAAAGGGGGAGAAGGACTTACGGCTTGGAGATCGTGTGCTGGTGAGTTGATCACGGGGTCCCCCTTTGACAAGGATTTGTCCCCTCCCTGAGCGTTCCTGGTCGGGTTCAGGATGACCCAAAAGGAGGACACGGTTGGTGGTGAGGCGTGGGATGGAGCGTGGTCTTGGGAGATGCCTGGGCCAAGCAGGCATCAAACTTCCGTGTTCACTTTTATTTGGGATGCTGCATCTTCTGGATTTGTCTGTCTTTCACATTGGTGCAAGAGAATTTGTTCCAGAGCACCTCTTGTATTGAAGTCCTGAGCAGTGAAGTGAGGTCGGAGAGAGCAACTGAAACATGAGGGAAATAGAAAAATCATTGATTGTCGTGTCCTAATCCAGTGATACTCCATAAGGGTCTGTATTATTGGGGCTTTTGAGGAATTTGCAGCAGTGTCTCTTGTTGCTGTACATACTCAGCAAGGATTTGCAAGAATCTCTCCTTTGGTAGTTCAGTTTTTATATGTCAGATGTGACATTAAGTCCTTTCCTGTACAGAAGTGAACTTGCAATCACTTTTACAAAAGGGAGGACTTCGGGAGAGATCACTGGGTGGGTTCTCACACCTGGTGTCTGTTATTTTCATTATCTCAAATAGAGTACCTGATGACTTTAAGCCAAAATGCCACACTTGCACTAGGAATGGCTTACTGGAAGCTTGCCAGCAAGCTTGTCACCAGTTATGTCCTAGCTTTTGTGGAGATGGAAAAGGAAGATGTCAAAGCCAGGAAGACTGAGTTCTGTGCTGCAGCTCTGGAAGAGAGTTTAGTTTTGTTAGTGTGTAGGTGCATATTGTGATATCAAATATTAGAAGAGCCAAGCATTTGAGCACAGATCTGTTGTGATTGTATCCCCAGTAACATCCCTGGATCTAAAAGCTGAGGGTGACTGGCCAACAGCGATGACAGGTTACAGAGGGTGAGTCTTTTCACATCCTGGGTAATCTGGCTCCCATTTAAAGTTATCTGCACAGTGTTTCCTTTTTTGGGCACTTGGTTCCAATACCAGCAGTGGTAGTGGGAGAGTGTAGACAGACTGGACATCTGTTTAATGACAGGGGTTTGGTAGAACTGGCTCCACAGCCAATGTAAATCAGGAGTGTGTGCAGGGACTGTCAGAGCCAGTCTTAAATGTCCTTTTGGGACAACTGCTGGGTTGTCCAATAGTTTTCATTTTAGTGGGAAATAAAGTATAAACAATTTAAAGTTGGTTATTTTCAGAGGAAGGAAAGGGAAGATTGGTTCTGCTTGTGCCCACTGACTGATGGTTAGTAAACCTACTGTGAACATGTAGGTTTGTAGAGATGAGAGTTTTACTTTCTCAAATTTTCCCCAAAATGTGCATTGCATTCTGTGTCACAGCAGGAGCTGACATATCCTCAAGGGTCTGTCTGCTTGCTTACTTTATCAGTCTGCCTCTCTTCTCTCCCCATCCCTGGTGGGAGCAAAGCTGCTGCTTTCCCTGCTGCCTCAGGACAGGGGTGGGTAGGGAAATGTGGCACCACTGTTCTCTGTTTAAGCAAGCACTGATGGTTCATGTTGGTGTGTTAAAGCAGCCACATGTGGGGAAAAATGACCCTGGGGATCTGTCTTCCTTTGATCAGTTTGCTTGCTCCCATTTTCTCCTTTACCTGTTACAGGGAGTGGGAGGAGTGCTCAGGTGAGAACTTAAGATTTTGGTAGCAGCAGTCATAGAAGGCAAACTACAGAATATAAAATCTGTGGTAAACCTGGCTCTGTTCTTTCTGAACCAGCCAGGCAATGGAATCACCTTCTCCAGACTTGTTTAACCCCTCTCTTCTCCTGTCCATAAGCTCACCAAGACAGGATCTGTCCACTGAACACTCTGCTCACCTCAGTGGGGCCCACACAGACTGAGATTTTGGCATAACCAGGCAATACAGCCTGTTGGCATCTCTCCCCTTGGCTTCTGTTCAGTTGTGTTTTGGGGGTGGTTTTTGGTTTTTGTTTGTTTTTAATGAAAGTGCATCCTTAAAATCCCTCCCTCCCTGCTAATTTATCCCCCCTCCAATGTTATTAGATAAAGTGTGTGCTATGATTTGTTAGTGTAATAAATAGCTCCAAAAGAGCGAGTCTGGAATGAGCTCAGCCTTTCACTGGCTCTAGCAGGAATGCTCAGCTTACAGCAACATCAGGAATTGTTTGCACACAGTCATGGAGATCCAGGAAAAGAACAGATAACAAGAAGAAATAATTTGCTGTTATGCTTCATTCACATGTGCTTGGCTTGGCAGCTGGCTCTTTTTTTTTTTTAGTAATGGAGATGTCAGTTAATCATGTTTGGTGTTTGAATACATAAACAATAATTCTGAATTAACCTGAGTTGCCTCAAATTCCCCGAGCAAATCTTTGCTCTTGTCCTCTAGGGATTGGTGCAGTTTTAGTTGTCTTTATTACTCTTAGTCTTTGCCTTTCTGAAAGACTTATCTTTTTATTTGAGGGTGGCTTTTAGGCAGATGGGATCCACCAGAGGCTTTTCAAGTGAGGGAGGACACGTGTTTTCAGTGATTGCTCAGGGGATGGAGCACAAGGTTGCAGAGGACCCTTCCAGGTCTGCCAGATGGACACCTGGCTCTCTGCAGTCTGGTCATTTCCTGATGGTGCCTTTCTTTAACTTCATTAAAGTCTATTATAGCTTGAAGACATTTTTGCTTTTCAATGACTTTGTTCCAAGGCCCTTTCTGCCTCTCCAGCAGTTGCAAAATGTGACTTTTAGCTTTCCATTAGAAGAGTTAGATAATGTTTGCCTTTGGCACATTCTAACTCAGACTTTTTCCTGGAGATGTAAAAATTGCATTAAAGAGATGAAAACCCCACCCTAATATTGTAGAACTCATCTCTTGAAGTCTGACAAATGAATGTGGAACAATTAACCTTTGCTTTAGTGAGAATGGAGCTTCCCAAATAGTGTTAATTGCTGGAGTTCTGTTAAGTGAGGCTGGCTTTTTGCCTTTCTGCAGGGGAAGAAGGGATGGAAACAGAGGAATGGAGCAGTTGAGCATTTTTTGCCTGGGAGGAATTTCTGCTGTTGTTTTTTTTTTCCTGAGAAAATTCTTTGGGCAGGGGGGGCTTTGTCAGTAGCTGAACTCATTCCACCCTAGATGTAGTTGCTTTCTGAAGAAGGTTGGTAAGAAGGTGGCTGTACTATATGTCAGTCTAAATAAAAAATAATTAAAACAAAAAATCCTCTTAATAGAGGTATTCTGCCCTTCAGCCATCCTTCTGTCTCCTAATTAGGATTGTGCTCTTCAGTACAAAAATGTAGTGATAAACAAGGCTGTTTAAGGGCCGGGATAAACTAATCATGTCCTTTCTTCAGCATCCCCCCTGCACACTCCTGTCCCAGCCCTGCTTGGCCAGCCCAGAGCTGCAGAAAGCCTTTAACCACCTGCATGAGAAACCATTTCATGAGAAGCTCCCTGGCCAGGAGAATTCCAGCCTAACCCCTTCTCCTTGGGCAGAGACTGCTCCTTGCTTTGCTGCCACAAGCTCTCTGAGCTGTTTCAGTGGCTGAGACAAAAGCATAGCTGCTGTGAAGGCATGTGAGGTGTCATGAAGGAAGGATTCCTGCCCTGTTTTTCCTGGTTAACCATTGGAGCTCTCCCATTTTGCAGGGGCTGAGAGGTGCAGCGATGCTCCTGTGTGGACTTCACAAACAACCACCAGACATAGTCCTTTATTGCAAACCAGGCAGTAAAGAAAGAATGACCCTATTCTGTAGCTCTGCCAAGGCAGGATTTTTCAGGAAAGGTGTTTTTAAGTGTTCCATTGCCTGCTTGCAGCTCCATCCATAAGGAGACCATCAACTGCTGTGTCATGACCAGAGAGTGTAGCAGTACAACAGAGCCTCAGACCTTGCATGGGAGTGTGGGAGTGATGGATCTCTGTCCCTGTGGAGGTCTGTGACAGGCAGTGGGAAGTGCAGTGTTCTGGTTGTTTGCAGGATTTAAGAGACAAGAAACCATTTAGGACTCCTGGCTGGAGCTCTTTCCTTGCTATAGGAGGCGGTTGCTGAAGAGTGTAGTGACAGGACAAGGGGGAATGGATTCAAACTGACAGAGTTTAGGTTAGATATCAGGAAAAGATTCTTCCCTGTGAGGGTGGGGAGGCCCTGGCACAGGTTTCCCAGAGAAGCTGTGGCTGCCCCATCCAGTGTCCAAGGCCAGGTTGGACAGGACTTGGAGCAACCTGGGCTAGTGGAAGGTGTCCCTGCCCATGGCAGGGGGTGGAACGAGATGAGCTTTAAGGTCCCTTCCAAACCAAACCATCCTGTGTTTCCGTGATTTCCTGGGACTGCAGTGAAACAAAGAGGGAAATAAATAGCCCAAAGCGACTGCCCTGCCCTGTGGCCACATGAACCCTTTGAGGCTCTTTGTGCACACACCCTCCTAACCATTCATTTGGGCTGAGGCATTGCCTGGCCCTTGTCTGCTGAGTGCAATGTCTGTCATTAAATAGGAGCTGTAAGTGGCCTGTGGTGGAGCAAACTGTGTTATTAATGTGGGTGGACTTTGTATCCAAGACAGCCCCAGGAGGGGATGCTGTAATTCCAGGCTTTCCTCTCACACCACCTCCCTAGGACATTATTTTCTCGCTGGTGCCTGACAGATAAATGCACAGCAATGTCTTGCATCAGCAGGGCTGTCAGACTCATTGCTGTGCAATGCTGACTTGTGCTGTGGGGATGGGAAGGCACAGAGATAAGTGGTTGGATTAAAAGAAACTATAAAAATTCCTGTAGCTTCACACACAGAGGGCTGACCTGTAATTCGTGGCTGTCTGTCTCTCCCCTCACCCTGAAAGCCAGTTCTGGTACTCCCAGGTGACATGGTGTTTATCTGATCAGATGAAACTGCTGATGGTTGGATGGCACCAGAAGTAAGTTGTATTTATAGGTAAACCTGACCACAAGCTACACCTCCAGCTTCCCACCAGCTCCTGACCACTGGCCCCAGTAAGTGATGGCCACATTTCCCATAGGTGTGTGCATTTACCTCCTTGTAAATGACCTCCAGGTCATTATTTCAGGTGATCTGTAATGGCTGGACCCACATCCCTGTGCTGCTGCCAAAATCACCCTCTGTAAATCAAGTGTTATACAGTAATTTTCTGCCATCAGTGCTTTTGGAAGACCTAAATTATGTGTGGTGGGAAAACACAACTCCTGCCTCTCTCAGGTTGGGCTAGAAATAGGCTCCTTGTCTGAGTGGATGAGTGTAGGGGAGGAGGAAAAACCCCTCCATTTATCCTCCAGGGAAAGGATGGCTGCTCCAGTTTACAAGCTGGATACAGCCTGCAGGTACAGCTCAAACTGGAGCAAGCAGCACTTGTCCACTAAAGGGGATTTCCAAGTTCTTGTTGGTATCATCCAATAACAGGGTGGAATAAGCTGATGTGCTGCACACGGGAAGTAGTTGAAGGTCCACAGGGTAAAAAGCAAGTGTCCTGTGTCTGCCCTTTCCCCTCATCCCCTTCCTTTCTCTTCCCACAGGTGAGCAGTGGGAGAGCCTCCCAGCTCTGCCAGGGCTCGGGGCAGGAGCCCTGCAGGGACGGCGTGTCCATGTGCCAGGCACTCAGTGTTCCCACCTCCACCCTCTGCTCAGCAGCACTGTCTTGTGGAAGTGCTTTGAAAATAACTTCAAGGGGCAAACTAGAATTTCAAGCGGGGAGCAAACATCATCTCTGTGGGGATGTGCTCAGGCAGGCGCCTCAGCCACTGCTGACCCCCGAACACGCGTGACGTGGTGGGGGACAGTCCCTGCTGGCCTGGATGACACAGAGAACTTTGTGTTTCTTTTCTCACTGAGCAGTATTGGAGGGTGTTGAAGCAGAGAGTTGCCCACAGGCCTTGGGGTGATGGCAACTCCCAAGAGGTTCTTGCTGGGAGCAAGAAGCTGCTGTGGGGTGAGCAGGGAGTCCGTGAGGAGAAAGGGGCAAACACAGGCTGGAGGGGCCTGGCTCACAGCAGCCAGATTGAGACATGGCCTGCTGCTAATTTGGTAAACAGTTCAAATTATGTATTTGCAGCTCCGATGAAGACAGTGACTGGAAGGATTAACATCATTGTCTTTTCAGCCCTGGGATACTGGTCTGGATCCAATTTTGTCATTTCGATGGGAGGAGCACAGTGTAAAACGTGATGTTAGTGATAGTACAATTGGCAGGATGTCCTTCCATGGGTGCACGGTGCTGTTCTGACTCACCAGTTAAGACTCAGACCTGCTAAATACTCCTGACTTCGTTTTCTTGTGAAGGTCAAGCCCAAAACTGTCTTGTGAGACTACTGGATGTTTCATTGAGAAAGGGACAAGTCAGGAAGATGGTCTTTGATTTGAGCATTCCAAGAACTCAGAGGAGTGTGGCTCCAAGGCTGCTCAAATCCAACTGGAGAGGATGGGCCACCACAAGCTTGTTTAAAGTTAATCAGAAGTGTTTTTACCTGAAGTGGAGAAACCTGGAATGTTGATGCTGGTCAAAATACTCCCCAAAACAAACAAACAAATCTAATTTTACTGTGTCAGTATTGTTTCCATTTGTTTGAGCTTCAAGAAAGAGCTATTTTTAACTGCTTTTTGGTTTATTTTTGTTATCGTTAGTTATTTGGTTTGAGTTTGTTTTTTTTTTTTCCCAAAAAAACCTGTTAACACTTTTTACATTTGGTAAAATCCCATTCTCTTGGGCATGAATAATCTCAGCAATGGTTTTGGTAAGGTAACTATTAAAGGCGTCTCAGAAAAGCTTTGGGAGTTTTGTTCCTTTTTGAGCAAAACTTGTCAACTCTAAAAGCCATGATGTGTCTGAACTGAGATGGATGTTAATTCTGTGCTGTGTTGGGCTTGAACAAAGGGGTGGGTTGCCCTCTCCAGTTTGTCCTTGCCTCACTCTGGACACTTGGCACGTTGATTAATTTGTGACTGATTAATGTGCCAGGTTGAGAGATGCAGACAGGTTCTCCACAGAGAAAATCTGGGATGTTCTGGGAGGAAATCCTCTGATCTGCAGCTTGATGGTGGCTGTTGTGTTAATGCCACAGCAGCCAAGCATGGTTGGCTGCTGTTCACACCTGGGTTGTGGATAGTGGTATCCAAGCCAGGCATGGGCAGGAGGGGTGGCTGTGTGCTCCCATGAGTTATGCCCTGCCATTGCTAACCTCCCTGCCTTGTACCCTCTCCCAGGGTGATACCTCTGATTTACTGAAGGGTCTGATAGAAGCAAATGTTCTGTTCTGATGAGTCCATTCCACACACAACCTGCCAGCTGGCTTCTTCCAAAAAGCATCACTTATTTTGGCGGCATTAGCAGATTATCAGGGCTCGATAAATCTGCACGTCGGAGTCGGATGAATTTTCTGGGCTCTCCATCCATCAGAGTTTCTGCCTGCCTGCCTGCCTGCCAAAAGATGGGAAGCTCAACAAGAGGGTTCAGTGCTGACATGTGAGTGTGACAGCCTGATATTGGCTCTGTGGGGAGCCCAGGCTGTCGCAGAGCAGATGTGTCCGTCCTGGCTTGGGGCGGGACGTGTTGCTGTATGGCAGGGGTGTGTTTTGTAGAGAGGATGGCAGAATAATTAATGCTTGACAGAGAAAGTAGAATGAGTTGCTCTGGAAGCAGGGAATCACGTGGCTGTTTGGGGGAGTGTTGGACCTGAGCTGCACTTTAGAGCCTTGGCTGATGTGGAGCTTTCAGATGGGAGTGTGACCTGCCCTCTCACTGCACAGTTTTGGTGTTGGCATAATCAGATAATGTGTTTATCAGGTCAATAGGGATAAGTTTTTACTCTCCTGTATGGAAACACCTTCCTCAAATAGTATTGATGAGGATATAACTGAGTGGTCCTTTATGTGGGCAGAGGAGTGTGACACCCCCCCAGTAGATGCCCCAGTCACACTGATGGAGGGACTCATAAGGTTCATAAGGTTTACATGAGACTGTGGGGATCATCTGGCTTGGTAAAGGAAACATGACTCAATATCTGGAATTAAGACTCAATAAAAATAAAATTGAGAAGGCACACCAGCAATGGTAGGTTCTTATAAATGACATTAAGATTAATGACACCTATATTGAGTTCAACTTGCAGCTAAAGAAATGTATTAGAATGACATTAAATCACTGCATTAATATTAAGGGGCTACATCTGTATAAACTCAAGGCAATCAAAAAGGGGACTGGCATTTGACTGTGAGTGATTGGTAAAGAATTCCACTGTTCAAATCAATAACTTGCCAAGTGCCCAATGCTGAAATTGAGTCAACTTTTTACCCTGGGCACAGTGTAGGACCAGAAAGCTTCCTTGTGATCCTTTTCCTGCTGGCAAATATTTTTCTCTATTATATAGCAAAGAGAACAACATCATCAGGGTGTTTTTTTTTTTCCATAAGCAGCAGCATTCTGAATCCCTAGTGAGAGAAATTCCAGACTAACTCAAGCTGCATGCTGCAGCCTCTCAGGACTTGAGGTAGGACCCAGACTGCAGAGCTGTGCTGGTTAGTCCATTAAGGTGCAGTTATTTTTAGCCTGGGAAAACTCTCTTTCCTTTGCATAAGCAACTTTCAGGGATTCACAGTTGGTAAATCTAACAACCCTGCCCTGGGATTAACAAAGCTGGAGATTTCTGCATTTGACTATCACTGTATTCTGTAGGAGAATATTACTCTGTTGATACCTGTTGATGTTAAATTTAATATTAAGAAAATTACTAACTGCAAGTCATTCAGGATGAAGTGGCAAATTGAATTTTAAATGTATTTTTAAGCTTTCTTCCTTGAACCTAGGCTCTGGCAGAGATAGGCTAAAAAAGGTTTAGATCATATGCTGATTTACTAGAAGTAGGAACCTTTAGAACCACCCTCCTACTTTTTCCATCTTCTTTTTCTCATCCCAAGTGTCTAAGTAGGGGTGTTTAGTGCAAAGGCAGAGGCAGCTGCTGCTCAGTGCCATGTGCTCTCAGATCAGTGATCAAAACACAGCTCCAAAGGTTCCTGACTTATGCCCTTCTCGAATCTACTCAGCACGCTGGAGACTTTAATTATACACATGGGAGGAAAAGGTGTCATTTATTCCTAATTTTCCGTGGAGGGGGAAAAAAAACTGTGCTGGAGGAATCCTGGCAGGGAGCTGAGCCCCTCTGCCATGCATCTTGCTGGGAACTGCTGTAGGAAGTGTAGGTAAAAGTGGAGGCTTTTTCTGTGCAAAACACCTCTATTTTGAGCAGTTCCCTACATCCTTAGCAAACCCTGTGTGGGAGCAAGCTAAAGGAGCAATGAGTGCCTTCCTGGCTCAGCTGTCCCTTTGATGTCTTATCCCAGCAGTGCCCAGAACTGGCACCTGGAAGAGCACAGGGCTGAAAACCTGTCAGTGCAGATCATGGTTCTTCACACAAGGCAGGTATGAGCTGTGCCTGCAGGGCTTAAACTCCTTCCTGGCCTCACAAGTAACTTGCTGCAATTAGTTGACGCCTTGAAATATGTTTTCATTCTATTTGCTCTGGCATCTTCCAGGCAGGCAGTCCCAGAAGTGGGAGCTCATCAATTTGCTTGTAGTTATCGGAGAGACAACTTTAGTGCTGGGAGAACTTGGTGTGAGAACTGTCTGCTGCTTTCATTAGATCTGAAACAGAAAATACTGATGTCCTGCCCTCCTTTCCCCATGCTTGTCCCAGCTTCAGTCCCCTGCTGTCCACGCTCTAACCCTCAACTCCTTGTCTCCGACAGGTCGGTGGGACGAAGACGGGAGTTGTTCGCTACGTGGGAGAGACGGATTTTGCCAAGGGGGAGTGGTGTGGTGTGGAGCTGGATGAGCCCCTGGGCAAGAACGACGGGGCCGTGGCTGGTACCAGGTACTGTGTGCTCTGAACCCCAGCCTGGGGCATGGAGGGTCCCACACACCTCCTGGGGTGGCTGGGAACAAGTGCCCTCGGAGCTGGGAGGAGAGCTAGGGCTGTGCTTGCTTGGACATTGTGGGCTGGGAGGAAGAGTCCAATTTTGAGCCTTTTAGGCTTTGGGGTGGCCTTGCAGGGAGATCAATACAAACCTCATTGCTGGGGCATTTTAAAGCACAATCAGATAACATCTGTGAAGAAGGAACCTGAGTAGCTTCAGGAAACAGGAGAGAGAGTAAGGAGAGAAGATAGCTTACAGTGGGATTTAGTTTTTGCTAGAAATTGATTCTGTGATTATATTAGCTCTGCTTTCTCCCACACGTGTCCTCCCATAAACTTTTTTCTTGTGCTATATTTATAATTCACCCTGTCAGAACTATAGAAGACACAGATTTGACTCTTTTCTCCTCAGCTTAATATTGTTTTATTCTGTTCTTTCACAGGATAAATTCCAGAGATCTGAAAAAACAATTGGTAGTTGTTTTCTGTCCTTGTGCTAAATCTATAATGTGACAGTTGTCTGCTGATTGATCTTACCACCTCTGACTCCATAGGCACCTCCACTATCTTCTTTTCCTAAAAAGGCCCTTGTTAGTACCTATAAAACTATGTAGGGACATCTTGCAGACTTATTGGGAAGCTGTTTCTGTTCCTGTTGAATTTAGTTAAGGGAATGACCCCAGCATCAGATCTTGAGCTTGGGGATGTTCAAATACAAGTTATGCAGCAGCACTTTGACTCTGCTTCAAATGCAGGTGGAACTGATTCCTTGTCCTTCACAACTTCCTTCAGTGGGAAATACTGTTGGTTTTCTTGGAGCTTCTTAAGGCAATCTGGCTTAAGAGGAGAGATTTAACTTTGAAACTGAGGAGCTGGGAGTTCCTGCCTTGTTACATCTCAGGTTCTGTAATAAAGGTTTCTTGTGTCTTGTCCAGCAGCCATGTGCTTTCATTTTAATTAAGAGAAATGCTGCCTTGTTCAATGTCAGGGCAAGACAGCAGTAAATGAGTGGCAGCAGATGGCAGAGTTCCAGCCTGTTCTCAAAAAAGAAGAACCAGGATGGTAGAGAATAAATCATGGAGTGAATCCAAGTCCCTGCTTTCTTTATCAGACACTTCAAATTATCTCTAAGTTTCATTTTCAGGGTGCTCAGAAATGATTTATGGTCTCTGTGCATGTGGAAGGTGTGAAAGGCAGATCTGAGTGCAGGGGTGTTCTCTGTGCCTCTCATCCTCACACCCCTGTTGCTGTAGTTTGAAAATTCAACTTTTGGAAGTCATCTGTCTTCTGAAACTGCAACATCTTGGCTGAGGTTGTTTTGGTGTGTGCCCTGTGTGCAAAGGCTTCTCCTTTGCCTCTCACTGTTAAGAGCAGGTTTGCAGCGTTGTCCCAGTTTGTCCTTTGAGCCTTCATCCAGCCCTCTGATTTCCTTATGGCAGTGCTTTGGAGAAGCCAACATGGTAAAACCAACTCCCTTGGTGCCTGCAGGCACTCCTCAGTCAGCATTCCCCACGTTTGCTGCGGCCACGGGGAATTCCTGACGCTGCCCTGAGCTTGTCCTGCCGGGATCCGCGTGGGCAGAGGCTGTCCAGGACTCTGGAGTCAGTGCTTTGGTGGTGGTTGCCATCTAGTGAGCAACCCTGGCCTGGCTGCCCGAGGCCAGCACTGGCTGCTGCAGCAGCAGCTGCAAAAGGAGAGTGGAGCTCAAAGAGCTGACTCGAGGCACTAGACAGGGGTGGAAGCAGGAGAGGCACGATGGAGCAAAGGGCACTGTCACCGTCTTTGCTGCCCTGGGCAAGTCCAGTTGAGTTGGTGGTGAATTGGCTGAAATTTGTGGCAGGTCACTTGATTTTGCTGCAGGTCCAGGTCTGGATGTGCAGCGAGGGAAGGCTGAAGGGAGCTGGAGGCTGCTTGCAGGCTGTGGGTCAGTAGCAGTGCCCCAGAGGACAGGGCATCACTGTGGGGAGCCCCTCTGTACATCACATGGGTGCTGATTTGCACTGAGATTTGCTGCATCTGCTTTCCTGTCTGCACAGGAGACTACAGAGGTGCTGGTGTGGTTTGGTTGTTTCTTATCCACAAAACCAAGCAAGTTCCATGTACTCATCTTTAGTGTATTATCCTTTGCCTGCTTATTTTGCTGTTCTTCCTTCTCTGCTCTGCTCTCTTAGGAGCCTTTGCCCACTAAACTGCTCAGAACTTTGCTTTTGCATAGTCTGTGACATGTCAACCTTGGACACTGAAGCCTTTTTTCATCTATTTCAAAATTTCCTGTGCTGTTTCCCACCTGCAGTTTTGCACTGCCATCACAACATCACTTTTTTTCCCCCTGTTTCCTCTCTGTAATGCGAGTCTGGAGCTCCTCAGCACTTAGTTTTCAAGTAGATTTTTTTTTTTTTCTGCCAAGTGTTCTGGACCCAATTCCTGCTTCTGAACTGTAAAAGTTAATTGCAACCACTTCCAATCTGGACTGAAAGAAAATGAGCAGACGTAGTGAAGCAAGTTTGGGCTTGCAAAGAGCTGTCAAGGGGCTTTTGAAGTGCCTTTGACACTGTTGTGTAGCACCAGCCTGTGCTTACACCAGGCAGACCTGTGGAAGGGGCTGTTGCCTGCCTGCACCTACTGGAGTTTGGGAATATGATGCTGAGCAAGGCTTGGCTGGTTTGTAAGAGGTCAGCCTGTGGTATGGCTGGTTTTCCAAACCCAAAGGCCTGTGTTGGCAGCAAGCTGAAGAGGCTGAGAGATTTGGGATTGTAGAGGGGTTGTTTAAAGTTTGTTATAGGGGAAAAAAATGGGTTTGAGCAGATGTTTGAAAAGGAATTTTATTTTCATCTGGCTGGAGATCAGGCTGTTCCCTGGCCTCCAAGTACACAGGGGTCTGCCTGTGACACAGCTGTATGGCTGCCAGCACTTAAAAATAAAAGGGAATTAGAGAAACAGCTGCTCACATCTGGAGAGGGAGGACTTGTGCTAGTAAAGCTGGATTTGTGTCATTTAGTCATTAGAACCTGTTTTTTATGTTAACATAGGACAGGCTGTTTTATGACCCAGTGTTTAGTCCTAGCCTTGCTGTGGAGCCTGTGAGAAAGAGCTCTTACAGGAGAGAGCTTTCAGTGTTGGCTGCTCCCCTGAAACAAGGGGATGTGATGCTGGACACAATCTGGTTTTCCTTGCTGCAGTGCAGGTGGCCAGCAACAGATGAACTCTGGCTTGTTCCAGCCAGCCCGAGCCCTGAAGGGGTTTCCAGGGTTTGACACTGTGTTTTGGCTCATTTTTATTCTGGAAGAGGGCTCTGGAGAGTCACAATCATTGGGATCACTGCCGTTGTGGAAGAGAGCTTGCACTGTAGTTATCCGATTCTTCCTGATTCTCCATCTTCTGTGCTTGCATCTTTCTAAGTTTGTTTGCATGGGAACCAGTTTCTCTGCCACCCAGAGGAGGTGTCACACACTGGAATTCGCTGTAATGGTATTTTTACCTTCACAGTTAGGAGCTGCCATTTCCCCCTTCTGTTTCAGTAGGGAAGTTTTTTACCTTGTATAACATTTATTCAGTGCTGTGTGATTCAGACTTTTTAATTAAACACAGAATGCCAGAATGGTTCAGGTTGGAAGGGACCACAGTGGGTTATCTGAGAAGGGTCTCCCACCTCAGGAAGGGTCATCTCAGAGCACATGGCACAGGAATGTGTCCAAACAGTTCTGGAATATCTGCAGCAAGGGAGACTCCACACCCTCTCTGGGCAGCCTGTTCAGTGCTTGGTCACTGCCCAGGGAAGGAGTTCTTCCTCATGTTCAGGTGGAAATTTCTGGGCATCATTTTCTACCCATGACCTCTTGTCCCATTGCTGGGTGCCCCCAAGCACAGCCTGGTCCAGCCTTTGACACCTCCTTTCAGACATACTTTACTACCTGACTTTCTTCAAAGCAAGGTAGAGAGAACACGCAGGTTTTGGGAGGGTTGGTTTGTTGGGAAGGTTGGATTGTAAGGAAGCAATCCTCTGGCTGTGCTTGTGTTCTGGGATGTTTGTGCTCTCCAGGCTACCAGATGGGTCTTTCCTGGCATCTCATCAAAGTGCACAGCAACTAGTGCGTGGCAATTATCTCGGGATTCCCTGCTAAAGCACCACAAATGAAAACAAGGAGATTGCCAGTACAGGAAAGGGGAAATAATCCAACCACTTGCACGCAGGAAACAATGTCACAGCAAAGCACCCAGAGATGAGCTGAGGGATTTGTACTGCTTGGCAATGCCATTCTGCAAGGCTTGGGCGAGATGGATGCTCTGCCACTCGTGACTTGGTGCATCTCCTGTTTTCCAGGTATTTTCAGTGCCCTCCCAAGTTTGGCCTCTTTGCTCCCATCCACAAGGTGATCCGCATTGGGTTCCCATCCACCAGCCCTGCCAAGGCAAAGAAGAGCAAGAGGATGGCCATGGGAGTGTCAGCCCTGACCCACAGCCCCAGCAGCTCCTCCATCAGCTCCGTCAGCTCCGTGGCCTCGTCGGTCGGGGGCAGGCCCAGCCGCAGTGGGCTGGTAAGTGGCTCCTTCCATGGACTGGGCAGCCTCGATCCACATCTGTGACCAGGCTCCACAAAGCGGTTGGGGTTTTCTTTCAGCAGCTCTTCCTTCAGTGAGGTGGGAGGAGTGGAGTGTGGGATGTTGTTACCCACTTTACAGATGGTTTCCCTCCGTGGACGCAGGAGTTGTAACAGACACGGAGCGACTGTGACTGTTAAAGAGGCTGAAATGTGATTTGCAGTGTGATAGTCTGGGTTCTGCTGTCAAGGGCAGGTTTATGAGGGATCCCTGCAGAAAAAGGCCACTGTTTCAGTCCCACAGGGTTGTGAGCAGTGTGCTCTGCAGTGACCAGCTGTGCAAAGCTCCTGCAGTGACTGGAGGGTGACGCTGTCCTGGATCACATGCCTGGGGCTTTGGCAGGTGCTCAAGCAGGGGGACAGCAGAGCAGGCAGCAATATTATTAAAAGCTCTGGCTCTGTCATAGTGTGTACTGCAGAGCACCTGCAGTCCACTTGGCTGGGGATGAGGGTGCAGTGTCACTCTGGGGAGTGGATCTGGTTTCTAGTTGAGATTATTCTGCCCAGCTGAGCTCACTTTTTGGGACTTCACCAGTGCAGGTCACCAATAAAATGTATTTAAGAAGGCAGATGATACAATGCATGATAATCTTTCCTGACCCAATTCACATCCCACATCCTGTACTTTTGGAAATGGTCCTTTCATTGCAGTGCAGAGGAACTGCTGAGCTTTTGTGAGCATTGTCCAGGTGCTTCACAGACTTAACCTCACCTGTGTGGTCCAGAGCTGCAACTGCAGCTCTGTACAGCTGAATAAACGATCATTAGGTGAGCAGATTTAACAGGGGACTTCAGCTATTCTGGGCTGGGGAGGACATGGCTTTACCCCATCTCTTTTTAACTCTTTTTCCAGCTGACAGAGACCTCTTCTCGATACGCCCGAAAAATCTCTGGCACCACAGCTCTGCAGGAGGCACTGAAGGAGAAGCAGCAGCACATTGAACAGCTGCTGGCAGAGCGTGACCTGGAGCGGGCAGAGGTGGCCAAAGCCACCAGCCACATCTGTGAGGTGGAGAAGGAGATTGCCATCATGAAGGCCCAGCACGAGCAGGTAGGAGGTGATGTGGCTTTCTCACTAGCTCTCAAATATCTGAGTATTTGATATCCCCTGAAAGTTTCAGGTTGTGACATTACCCCTGTACGTGAAACTTGGGCTCTGCATTTCTAATTTTGATGTGGTGAGTTAAGCTGAGGCTCTTTCTCCATTCTCCCAGTGTCACATGTGCTCTCTCTGCCCCGAGCCAGGAGCAGGAAAAGGGCTGTCTGTGCCAAATAAAAGGCAGTAGATAGTTTGTGTCTGGAAGATCAATACATTTCAATGCTGAAATGCAAGTGGAGAGTAAATTTGTTCCCCTCAGCTACCCAGTCTGGCCGTGGCTGTGACTGCATTGCAGTGATTTTTGTGGTGCTGAGAACATCAACTCAGTTCATATGCCACAGCTTTCCTGCCAGAGAGAATGTTTTTATCACATTAATAAAGTCAGGAGATCTGGAAGGAAAACAGGCTGATCATATTAGGTTGTTTTGGGGTTTTTTTATGAGCATTTGTACAAAGGGTATTTTATGCACTTTGGATGCTTAAAGAGAGGATTTGCTTGTGCTGTTTGTCAGTGTAGATCTTCAGTGACTGTTGGTGTCCTAAATGACTTCCTTATGCTTATAAAGCCCAGTCAGCTACCTAGGAGCAGGGATGGCACTGTATATGTGTGGCAGGTCACACCTACCTGTCCAAAATGCAGGAGAAGTTTGGAAATCAATTGCAAGCTGATGGCTTTCTTGTGTGTAGTGTTTCCCAGTAATTATCAGTAACAAATGAATTAACAGCAATCTGAAATGTTTCTTATTTCGTGACCAGATAACCTCTGACACTAGATTTTCAAAACTGTTCAGGCTTCAAGTTCTTAACTCAGAGCTGGATTCTCCAAAGGGCTCAAGTCAGAGGGGCACTGAAGTGTGGACCAAACTTACAGCTGCTGGAGACTGAGCAATTTTTGTCTTCCTCATACCCACATCCTGTGCTCTTTGGAAAATCTGCTCTCTTACCACAGTGTCCTTTGAAACAGATCATCAAAACTCTCCATTCCCTTGTTCTGATCCTTTTTTTTTAAACAACCCTGTACTTCATACACTGGTGACTTTTGTGCTTGGGCTCTTGTTTTGCTGCAGTATGTCACAGAGGCAGAGGGAAACCTCCAGCGAGCACGAGCCTTGGTGGATGGGATGCAGAAGGAGAAGATTGAGCTGTTGAACCAGCTGGAAGAGGAGAAGAGGTAAAGCAGGAGTGTGGTGAGGGAGGTGCAGTCATGTATGGGCAGTGGCAAAGGCTACAGGTGGTTCTGGCTGAGGATAGAGTATAAAATAAGTGTTGGATCATAAACAGGCCTGTGCAGGCTGGGCCATTGCAGACCCCTCTGTACAACCTTCCCCTTTGTTTGTGATGTGCTGATCTTGAGGACATTCCTGCTGAGGAAGGGAAGCCAAACTGGAGTACAGCCTTACTGTGGTGTGATTCACCCTCTCCCCGCATCCCAGAGGCTCCATCCATGTGTATATGATGATGCATTTCCTCTCTGGATAAGAGTGAAGATCTGCTTGTCCTTGTATATATGGAGTCCAATTTCTCCATATATATAATTAAACTCTTCAGTGGGAATAGAAAGACATTTCTGTGCATTAGATAACTGAAAACAGTTTTGGTTTCAATTGACTGATGCCCCTCCTGAGGATGAATTGTTCTTTTGTGCATGTCTCCCTCTTCTTCTGGTAGGCAGCTCGCTTTCCCAGCTCCAGGAGGCCCTTTAACCCAAGACAGCTGAGTTTTTCCCTAAATATCAACAGATGCCTCCTCTAATTAGAAGGAGGTTTAGATAAGGAAGCTTGTTTATGAGGTTAGATATGTACACTCACAGCTATTTTTATCTGTAACAGAATCAGAGTCCTTACATCTGGCTACCAGCTCAACATCCTCATTATTGCCTTTTTTTTTTTTAATCAGTAAAGAGAACAAAGAGGGCTGAGTTTAGCAGAAAATTGAATTATTTTGTATTGTTAGTGGGTTCTCTCTTCCAAAATAGAAGAGTCCTCGACATGCCTGTGTTTGTGCTTGTGGTTCCATGTGCATTTATCCATTACTGGCCTGTACAGTCTGTGGGGAAGGCTTTTCTGCCAGGGTAACTCACAGTTTCCACGTTGTGGAAACATTAAGCACTGCCCACCCTCTGCCAAGGAGTCAGAGGTTCCAATTCCCTTGGAATACTTTGTATGGACCCCGTGCATTTGGCACAGGAATTGCCCAGTGCTCAGCTGGAGGATAACAAGGTTTAAATAAAGCAGTGACACTTGGCTGTGGTTTGCATGTTTTCAGGATCCCAGTGTCAGAGAACAGTAGCTGTGTGTGTCTGGGAGGATGTACCTTGCAAGAAGGCCATGTTTGCTGTGTGGAAAGCTTGTCCTGCTCCATGGATCTTGCAGCTCAGTTTCTGCTGAGCTGTTTGTATCCAAAGGTGGTCTGTCTCCCTCTCCTCTCAGACTTTGGTTCTGCAGACCATGATGTTGTTGGTTTTGTTTTTTTTCCTAGAACACAAAAAATCTTACCAGTAGCTTTTGGGCAGCTTTTCCATTTGTTTGTAATGATCTCTCCATTGATGCCCTGTCCCACCAATCCATAAAACTTGAGTAAGGGTCATAGTGAAGAGGCCCCATGTGTGTGGCTGCTTAGACAGAGGGTGCTGGTCTGAGTGTTCCTGATTGCTCTTTGTGTCTTTTCCTCTCCCCAGGAAAGTGGAGGACTTGCAGTTCCGTGTGGAGGAAGAATCCATTACAAAGGGGGATCTGGAGGTAATTCCTAACGATGTTACCAAATTATGGGGTCAAAACCTGAAACTGCATGTGGGGCCTCCCTCAAGTAACCTCTGCCACCTTTTACTCCAGTCTAAGCAATACTTAATGGATGGCTTTGGACCTGCTGTGAACACCAGGGTGTAAACTGTGAGGATTGATCTTTGGTGTGTTGCCCAATGACTACTCACACTGGGAGCTGCATGGAATTAATCTGTCACCCTGAGTTGCCAAGTCATGTTAAAATCTTTATCTGAATGTGTTGCAACATATGTTATTCCATCTAGAAATGAATTGACTGCTCAGTCTCTATCCCTGCAGTGTCCTCCTCTTAGCAACTGGTGGGGCACACATGATCTCCTGGTTGGATGCTGTTAAATTCCAGATGAAATGCTATATATCCTGAGGAATCCTTGTGTGGAGTCCCCTGCCCACAGGTGTGGGGTTGGACACCAGGGCTGACACCCTGTCATTGGGAAGGGCTGTTGCAGTGAGCATTGTGCAAACTGGAAGTGATGTTGGGAGCTTGCCCTTGAGTGGGAGGCTTTTCCAGGGGAGAAAAAAAGAAAAGAAAATCTCTCTGTGAAAGCAAGGCCCTGCTCTCCACGTGTAAATCAAGAGGATTTCCCTTCTCTTTAGCCAGAGTGCCAGGTTAGTAACAGCCAGAAATGTCAAGGGCCCTGTGCCTGTTATTTGCTGTCAGTCATAGCAATAGAAGCCCAGGAAAATTGGAAAACTAGGCAATGGATATGTTGCTGTGGTTGTGACCCTCTTGGCACAAACCTCTCCTCTTCACCCAGAAGCTGAAGGAGCTGTTTGACAGGGTGTAAATCAGCACTGCACTGATAGCAGACCTTTGCTAAAGCACAGCAAGTGCAGTTTCTGGCTGGTGTGTGGGTGCAAAATCAGGTTTCCATTGACCCTTGAGCTGACAGGTTCCCCCAGTGTTGTAGAGAAAGGTGGTTGATCCATCCATCATTCCCTTTGAGAGCAGTGAATTGTCCCTGTGGAAACTCCAAGTGTTTAAGCCTGGCTGTGTAAAACTGGCAACGGGACCAGGGTTAACCACCAGGTGTATTTGGATGTACTTTTTTTTTTTTTTTAAAGCCATCATGCTTAGCAAGATGATAAACTGCTGTGACATATCCTCACACTGGGACCTGCAGTCATAGATCTGATTTTCCTGGGTGGGAAGGAATTATTATGGGAATGTGGCCAAGCTTCCAGCTGTTACAGTCCTGTCCTCACTTCCATATTTGTCTGTATGAAAGACCAAATAGCTTAGGAAAGCTTGATTTCCTGTGATCCAGGGAACTGGGATGTTCTCCATGAGTCCAACATCGGTGCCAGCACAGGCATTGGCAGAGGGCTTGGCTGTGGTCAGTTTTTACATCCTGTCCTGTCTAATTTGGATACTCATACTTGAATGAGTGACCCCCTGGAGCAAAATCTCACCTTCCTGCTTTGTTGTGGAGGCAGTTAGGATTTCCAGAAGTAAGTAATTAACTTTTGAGGGGAAAAAGAACCTCCAGGCCTCCTATTGGAAATCAAGGAGGGTAAGTGCTCCTTTATGCTTTGGTGTTTTTCCTGGGAAAAGGCTGTTCCTGATATTCTTCATGTGAAATCATAACAAAGTCAAGCAGTGGCTGCAAGCACAGCCCTTGGCATCCCTCTCTGGAGCTGAATGGACCAAAAGCAAAACCCAGTGACAGTTGACTTCCCTCCTCTGGTCTTGTAGTCCTCTTACACCACCAGCTCTTCCAAATATTCAGAGGGGAATGTTTATCTTGACTTAACAGACAGTGATGGATATGATGGTAAGAACAGATTCTCTCTCTGTGGTCCCTGGATCCCGGGTTTCTGCTGAAGGCTTGGCTGAATCCCTACTGTTTGTCCCAGTAGTATGTAGGTTTTGAACAAATCCAGGGCTCTTGGGTGTTGAGCATGGCAGGCAGCATCCTTGGAAACTCTCTGACCAAAGAAATCCTTCTGTTGGAGGCCTGATGATACAGATCAAGGTTTTGGACCTCTGGTAGAGCAGCTGTGGATTTAGCACTGAAATGAAGTTATGAATTCAACCCATTTTTGATCCAGGTTGGCAATGCTGATGCTGTGGTGCTTTGGAAGATGAAAAAACAAATGCAGGAAAAGCTTTCAAGAGCTTTGCAAGATGAAAAACAAACACAGGAAAAGCTTTCAGGAAAGGCTTTTTGTGGTGGAAAAAACACAGTTTATAGGAAATATTATCCTCATCAAGGAACTCTGTCATGCTCATCTCCTGGGTCCTGCAGCATGTCTTGGATGCCTCTGGGAAGTCAGTTTGTAATTTGTGAACAGTAATTTAAGGCTAATAGCTACAAGTAGGTCTGAAATTCATATCTGAACTTCCTCAAAGTGCAGGAAAACTTCGAATTTGAGGCTCTGACTCATCCTGGCTAGTGTTGGCAAACCAACTTGCATAAAATAACACAGGATTTGATGCAAATATAAAGTTAAGGGCTGTAAAACAGTTGATCTAACTTTCTTCCCTGTTGATTTTTTTTTTTTTACTCTATTTTAATATGTTTTTCCAGACTTGGAAAACAGAAGGATTAATAGGTACTGAGCAAGAATATCAGATGTGGTTGACTGGGAACTTGATTGTCAACCCCAGGACTCTGGAGTCTCTTTGGGAAGTCCAGAGATGAGTTTTGTACTAGGTCAGCTTCTTCAGGTAGCCAAACTCTGATGTGCTGCCACCAGTTAATTCACTGATGTCCATGGAATATTTATTCCTGTAAGTAAAATCAAACCTGGAGCCTCTATCTTGAAATGTGGATCTTTGAGCTTTGCAGAGAGCAGAATTAATTTTATTTAAGTAAGTAAATATTTTTCTTTTTCTTATTAGGATGCATTCAGCCAACTTTTGCACTTAAATGATATTATTTGGGGGTTTGATATTTAGGTTCTTGAACGGACATCTTTTTTCCCCTCCTTCAGGGGTCAAATAGAGCACATAAAATAAGGAGTAGTCCTGAATATATCTTGAAGTTGAGATCTTCACCATCTATGAATACATGTGTAATGATATTTTTCAAGCCTTAAAACGTGGATTTTTGCAAACCTCAGTTGCCATCATTTATACACAGCTAAGACCTACTTTATAGTAGGGAAAGGCAGAAAATCCTTAAAACTTGTTCCAATAGAAAGAAGGGGAAGCAATTATATGGAAAATGAAGGGCAGAAAATGGGTGTAAAAAGTGGTTCTGAGCAGGTTTATTTGCTTTTTGGTAGATTGATTTTTTTTTTTTTTTAGTTTGGTAAATTAAATTTAATTTAAAGAAAAATGTTGGGTTTGTAAACTAAAAAAAAAAATATGTGAAGGCCAGAGTCTGCATGCATTTCCCCATGTCTCCTCTCCTCTTTTATTTATGGGGAAATTTTACATGATATTTTACAGTGGTGGTTGTGGAGTGCTGAAGTTTGTCACCAAGTGCAGCTTTGTGGTACTTCTGCTTTAAAAGTGAAGGGCACTGAAGCAAAGCCCAAAGTCAGTGCCCCTGGATTTGGGCAGGTTACATAAACTCCTTGTGCTTAGCTTAACCATTTGCCAAAAAAAACAAACAAAACCCCAAAGCAGCAACAACAACAAAACCAAACAAATAAAAACAAAAAACCCCAACCCAAAACAAAATAGTTGTTTTCTTATGCCAAGGCTGGTGGAGTCTTGGTGTGCAAAAATCACTTCTTGAGATTCCAGGCAGCCCTATACAAACCCAAAGCACTGATTTGTAGGACAGTTGGGAATCTCAGTCTCCCTGATTTGCTTCAGTGCAGTGTATTTGGGGTTTTACAACACTCCATGAACAGTATGACCTTCTTGTTCTCCCACTTAGTGCAGGGGTCACAGAGTCTCCAGAGCAAAAAGAGGATGGGAACTTCCAACTCTTTTCAGTCTACCTTGTGATCCTTCTTGAGGAGAGACTCAGAGGATCATTGCAAGGTCTTTGCATTCCCTGTGTGGTGCAAAGGCCTTGTACTGGTGGGAGCTTTGCTTTTTAGGAAGTGTCTCCAGCTGCTGCAGGAAAACCCTGAAACAAGGTTTCTAATGCAGAAGGGATGTTTTCCATCACATATTCAGTTTTCCTGTGAATAGCCACTACAAGTACCATGTAAAATCCCTTAGGGACCGTTTTCTATTTGGTTGGATTTTCCCTCCTTGTTTGGATCTTTATTCTCCTCCTGTTGTGAACTGCCTTTCCTTGTCTTGTACGCCGGAGATGATGTTGCAGCCTTCTCTTTCCCTCTCTTTCTCTCTCTGTCTCCCTCTCCCTTCCCCTCCTCCCACCTCCACTGTTCTCTTTTCCCTCTGTGTGACCAGACTCAGACGCAGTTGGAGCATGCCCGAATACGGGAGCTCGAGCAGAGCCTGCTGTTTGAGAAGGCACAGGCTGAAAAACTCCTCAGAGAATTAGAGGACACCAGGGTAATGGACCCCCACTTGCCCTGCCTGCAGAACAGCGCTTGCCCCTGCGTTGATGCTCATGATGCCTTGCTTTTGGGTTTCTTTCTTTTGGTTTTTATGGGGTTGATTGATTTTTGGCTTGAACTTTAAGCTTCCCTGATTTTTTATTTTTTTTTCTTGGTTGGTTGGTTTTTATTTGCTCTCTCTCCTGGGAATAGTAGTATGATATGATTTCTAGCTTTGCTTCTCATGTGGGGACTTGTTTCTCAGACTGAGTTTGCTGCTCTGCCCCATGCCACCATCTGACACACGAGCTCTTCACAATTCATTTTTCAATTAACATATCCCAATAATATCTGCACCCTGCACAATTCATTCTGCATTGAGGCTGCAGTAGGAAATGACATTGCAATCAGCATTCCCTTTGCTCCCCCCTGCCAGCTGTGGGAGCTGCCATCTGCAACGGGACATACTGGTTAGGGCAGGTGGGCCTGCTCTGATCCTTGGACCAGGCTGCCCAGAAGAATCCTAAAAGCAGACAGATCTGGAAAGGGCTTTTTCACGCTGGTGTGGTTGTGGGAAGCAGCAAACTTGCTGCAGTGAGCTTATGTCTCACCAATGGGTTTGAAAGCTGTAGAAAAAGCAAACATGAGGGACTCCAAAAGGTCTGGCTGGTTTGAACCCCCCTGTGCCCTCCTAAAATAACCACCACCAGCCTCCTGGGCCGATGGTTGGTGGGGAAACAGCAATTGAAACGGAGTAGAATTCATCACTTAGGTTTTGGCTCGGTTTCCTTGTTTCTTCTGCTTTTTTTCTAATATTTCATCTAGTCAAATCTCTTCTCCATCCACAGCTGCAGCACCCTGAACTCCCTGTGACTCACAGGTAGTTCAGCCCTGCCAGGTTACAATCAGATCCTAAGATATTGATCCATAGCCCTTATGCTCAGTGTTCACCATGGCCAGATTTATTGTCTTGCATCCTCTAGCCTCCTACGTTATTTTGACTTTGCTAATAAACTCTAACAAGTACTCATGTGTAAAAATCCCTTTTCCTTTTTACACCAGGGTAAACAAATTCTGTTACAGCAGAGGGGTCTGTAGGCTGAGGATTGCTGAGCAATAAAGGAAACATGATATGCTTAATGCTGGTTTCGATGCTTGTGATATTCCTGCATGTGCAGTCACATCTCCTCTGTGCATCATCTGGCAGGATGCCTGGTCTGAAAACATAATGCCCTTCCAGGACATTATTTTTCATAAACCACCGTTGCTCTCTAGCGAATTTCAATGGATATTTCCAAGATGTTTTTCTGTGGAAAGCGAGAGGTTCCTATTAGAGGAAAACAAATTGCAATTGGCACAGTCATAACTGCGAGTTGTCAGTGCTGGTTACCCTGGTGCAAAACTGTGCTCAAGTTGGAGGGTGCCGGGTGTTCTTTTGCTGTTTATTTGAATTTTGACTGATGTACTTTGGATTTACCTCCACTGGAGCACACTTACTAAAGGGGGAGGACGCAGCGGTGAGAGGCGGGCGCTGACTTTGTGTTCTCTGTTGTGTTGCAGTTAACAACAGTGGCAGAGAAGTCCAGGATCCTGCAGCTGGAGGAGGAGCTGAGCCTCAGGCGCAGCGAGGTGGACGAGCTCCGTCAGTGCCTCAGGAGCTCTCACCAAGCAGAGAGCCCCGAGCATAACCTGGGCTTGCAGTCGGAGGCTCTTCGGCTGCGGGATCAGCTGCTCTCTGCCAACAAGGAGCATCAGAAGGAGAGCAGCCAGCTGAAGGAGAAGTATGAGAAGACGTTAAAGAAGTACCAGCAGGAGATGGAGAAGCTGAAGTCTGTCAACGAGAAGTACTCGCAGGAAATCGTTGACCTAAAGCATAAAGTTCAGCAAGCCACTAACGAGAACATGGGGCTCATGGACAACTGGAAGTCCAAGTTGGACACGTTGGCTTCTGACCACCAGAAGTCTCTGGAGGACCTGAAAGCCACACTGAACTCAGGCCCTGACACCCAGCACAAGGAGATCGTGGAGCTGAAGGCAGTGGTGGAGAGTATAAAGATGGAGCACCAGCTTGAGCTGGAGAACCTGAAAGCAAAGCATGACATTGAGACAGCTGTGCATGTAAAGGAGAAAGAGAGTCTCAAACTGAAGCTGCAGGAGGCTTTGGATGAAGTGGAAAAAAGCAACAGCAACTGGAAAATGCAACTGGAAACCAAAAGCAGTCAGCACCTTCTTGAGCTCCAGGATGTGAAGGACAAGTGTCGAGATGCTGAGCTGAGGGTGCATGAACTGGAGAAACTTCATGGTGAATACACAGACCAGACAGAAGCAATAGCTTTCTTGAAAGAGCAGATTTCTTTGGCTGAAAAGAAGATGTTGGACTATGAAACGTTACAGAAAACAGAAGCCCAGAGCAAACAGGAGATCCAAAGATTGCAGGAAAAAGTGCTTGTCTTAGAGAACAAGCTGCAGTCCATGGAGGCCCTGCACCCTTCTCAGCATGCAAATGTATGACTTTGGGGTAGTTTTGCTTGTTTATCATCACTGTTGGTAACCCTTCCTAGGAGTAGCCCTCAGCTGCTGCCTCGTGCAGTTTTCTGAGGCTCAAATACCTGGATGTTTTTTTCCTTCCACTGACAGTGCTCCTTCTGCACTGTATCTCCATGCTGAAGGTGTCTTCCCACTCTTGAAATCCAGTAGGAAAAATACGAGTCAGGAGAAGCAAGTGGGGCCACACCTGGGCTTGGAGGCTGCTGTGGCAGCAGAGCAGGGTGGTTGTGGTTTGTCAGGGTGGGCTCTCATCCTGAGCAAGCAGCGTTCTGAGCTGGAAAAGCATCATTCTTACAGTACAGGTGTATTCCTCCAAGGAGCTGCAGCAGCCTTGGTGTCCTTTGGGGTGGGTGGAGGGAGAGGGTGGATGAACAGTTGCCCTGAGATAGGGCAACATTGCTTTCTCAGCACCTGGAGCAGGATTTAAGAGCCCCAGTGAGGGGGCTGAGCTGTGGGATGGGAGGGGGGATGTGCCAGCAGCACAGCAGAGGCGGTGGGGAGACTTCACAGCATGTATGGGAGACAAGGAAATGTTGATTTGAGGATTATAGTGGGAGGGCTGCTGGCAAGGGTCAGGATGGCACCAGGCTGGGGAAACAAAATGCCTGATTGAATATGAGTCCTGAGCCTCCCAGGGAAGGCTGGAATAAGAGCAGTAATAATATGAAGAGGTCGTTTTTCTGTGGCCTTTGTCTCTTTGTCATCCTTTTTTTTTTAATAGTCCCACAGGATGCCATCATCCTGCCTTTGTGCATGGCACAGGGACACGTGGCTGGTTCTGCACTGGAGTGAGGGGGGAGATTGCTACTTCTGGCTCGAGGCTGGGCCCCTATTTGTGTTTGGATTCTGCATGAGAAATGAGCAAAAAACCCCAATTTACCACTTGTCCCTGTGGGGATGCAGAAAATGAAAATAAGCTGTAAAATGTGCATGTTTTAAGAATGCTGTCTTGAAACTTCACTGGTGATGTAGTTGCTGTTCCAGACAGAGTTGCCAGTGAAGTGAATTCAATGCCTGTGTTTAATTTCCCAACACCAACAGCCCCACTGAAACCAGCTGCACCTTCAGGTAACAAAATAAAGCCCATGAGTTCCTGTTGGCCAAGTCAGAGCTTGCAAAAAGGCACACTGAGGAGAGGCAAAAGCCAAGGAGGAATCTACAGCACTGATGGTGTTTCAGGGGTTGCTCCAGCGTGTTTCATCTAGTAGAGACAGTTGGGAACAATAAGTAGAGTCAGGGCCCTGGGAAAAGAGGGCTGTTATTACAACATGTCACCCATGTTATAGCTGAAATTCAAACAGGAATGAATGGAAAAGAAGAAGCTGGAGGCTCCTTCCAGAGCCCTTTAGATAAATGAGAGGGCTCTGGGGGATATTGATACTGGATTAGAAGTGGGGAGTCTTGAAGTAATTATTTCAACTGTGTGTCGATTAAAATCAGGAGAATATGGGAAAAAATGCCTGGGTGAAAGCCTTTGAGGACCACAGGTCAAGTTCTATTTTAAAATGTTAATTTAAAGTGACTGCAATGGTATTAACTGTTTGAGTATTTTAAACAATCAAACATGTCTTGTGACAGTCATTCCTAGATCTTCAAGTGAGAGCCACAACTGTGCTTCCCAAGAGCAGTTTAGTTTTTCTGTACCAAAAGTACATCAGGAAATGGGTTTCCCTTTCAGGGGTGCTCCTGCTTCTGTTTGTGTCCTACAACCCACTCAGACTTCTGGGGACTGACCTCAGGGCTCTCAGTGGTGGCCACAGTGGCCTCATGTCACAGAAAGCTTGACTGTGAGTTCTGTGGCCTCTGGCTTTTCCTTGCAGTATAGAAAAGGGGGGAAAGGCAGAATCCTCTATATGGACCAGCATTTGCTTGTTATTCTTTTTATTGATGCATTCATTCTCTAATTATTATTATTTTATCAATGTGTTTATAACTTGGGGCACAGTTAAGTCCTTCAGAAGCTGAGGAACTCGTTGACTGGTGGGTCTCAAGCTGAGTGCTGGAGAGCATTTGCATCTGAATATTCACTGTGATGGACCAGAGGAGCCTGGTCTGAGGGAGAGCAGCTCTTCCATCACTGTGCAAACTCTGAGTGTGCAGAGCTGGACCCAGAGCTTGTGGGAAAAGCCTGAGCTCTCTTCCCTCCTGGGTGAATCCCACTGTTGTGCTCAGCTGCCTGTTGTGTGTGGGCACTCTCAGATGGTACTGGTTGCCCAAAAGGACAAGTGGCTCCTCTAAACCCTTTATTTCCCTCTTGGGAAAGATGTGAAACACCCTTACTTGGTTATTGAATACCCTCTGCTTTGGATGGGGCTTTGTGGTTCTTAACTTTGCTTTAAATCTTTGGGTAAAATGTTGGTTTACATCTCATGTCTAACATTTATTTCAGATGATTGAAACTAATGATATTTCAGAAGAAAAGATAAAGATGAAGCAGACTATGGAAGGTATGAAACGATAGTTTTTATGTGGAAAACCCTGTTCTAGTAGCTTATGTGCTTTTTCCTCCTCTGACTTTCTGCTCTTGCAGGCACAGCTGCATGGATGGGGCTTAGGAAGTCATTTCATCTCTCAGAATTTGCTGGATGGCATTTGTTGCCTGGCTTTGGTTTTTTCCTTCTCTTCTGGCTGAGTATATGCAGGGAGGGAAGTTTTCATTTTTATTACACACTCACTATGCAGGTGCTGTGGGTTGGAGACAGATCTGGGGAAATAGGTACATTTCCATCTCATCACTGATTCTTACAGCAGGTAAAGTTCAGACCTGAAATGTCATTTGTTCATAGGAGAGGAGTGATGATGGCAGATATTAATGTGACCGGCTTAAAATAACGAGGGCTACTTTTTATTAAGCTTACAATAAATCAAATCAGTCCTTCTACCAAAACTTGGAATTTTATGCACTCAGAAAATTTGCATAAAGGAAATTGAAACTGAACTGCACTCAGCCCCCTCACAGAGGGTGAGCTGTAACCCTGAGTCTGAGCAGCAGCAGAGCTGGATGGCCCAGACAGCCCCTGTTAGGATGCAGCACTTTAAACTGAGGTTACTGGGGACTTTTACTGGCTTAAACTTCACTTAATAGAACCTTTGTTCAGTTTGAGTGTTCCTCCAGCTGGTGGTGGATTCAAACAGAGATGTTTTGTCCTATTTCCATCTGCCCTCAGTGCAAGCCAGGCTTTGTCCATCAGCCTCATTTGTCTTTGCAGGTACAGTTTTATGCAGAGCACATACGTGCTGTACCCCATCCCTGGAAGTGTCCAAGGCCAGGCTGGATGGGGCTTGGAGCAACCTGGGCTAGTGGAAGGTGTCCCTGCCCATGGCAGGGAGTTGGAACAAGATGATCTTTAAGTTCCCTTCCAACCCAAACTGTTCTAGGTTTCTGCACCAAACTGTTTGCTGATTGACAGGTAATTCCTGCCCAGTCATGGCAGAGCTTAGCTGGTCCAGCAGCCACTGCTCTAAATGGTCACTCAGCCCATATGTGTGTTGTTTCCATGCTGAATAAGCCAAAGATAGATAGATGTACTGAAAACAACCAAGTCAGACTTGAGCCACAAAAGCATCAGACTTCAGATCTACAGCTCTGACTGTGGAAATGCATTAGTTCCAGAAAACATGTCTTTTGGAACTATCTCTGCCTTCCAGTGTAGGAGGTGATACAAATAAATGTTCTGAAAGTTCCTTTGGTGGTTTTTATTTATGTTTTATTCCCCTTTTCCCCCCTCCTTTGTGGTTATTTTCTTAAACCTGTTTGATATGACTTCCCAGCTGTGCATCCCACCTCCAAATGCCTGGGAGGTGATGAGATGCAGCGAGAAACACGTGTTATCTGTCTCCTGCTGCTTCTCTGCTGATGAAGGGTACCATCACCATGCCCTGTGCACCCCAACCTGTGCCATACAGTCAACACCTCCCTGATTTGCACAAAGCACTTTCCAGCCTTCTGATCTTTGTCTTTTCATTTCCCCACAGACCTCCAAGACAAGCTGAGTAAAAGAGACAAAGAGGTGTCGTCCCTGGTGTCCCAGACTGAAACTCTAAGGGCCCAAGTAAGTGGTAAGTTTCCCTAATCCAGTGTTGGTGGGAATGAGGCGTTTCCCTCCTCATCCTCTGTTACTGGTGTTGAACAAGGGCCCAGGTGCTGAAATGGGCTGGTGTAAAACATGATGCTGCTGATCTTTCAGTGGGTAATGTTGGTAAAAATTAATTCGGGAGTTGAACACAAACACTGCAGGAAATATTTTGTATCCTGTGAGGGAGGGTTTGGGTTCCCTGAATGTCTAAAGCTAAAGAGAGAGAAGTCAATGGAGCTGAGTGTTGTTTCCAGGATCTCCCCTTAAATAGGGTCAGATCCAGAACTAAACACATCTGTGCTCTTAGGAGTGGGAACTGGGAAAAGGCGAAAAGTGGGAATGTAAGTCAAGGACCAAGTGACCTTTCTTCCCCCAAATCCTCTGCTTCTCATAGCTTTGGAAAATAAATGCAAAACAGCAGAAAAGAAGGCTGATTCAGTGTTCAAAGAAAAGAAGAGGCTGGAAGGGGAACTGGAAGCCTTGACCAAGAAAACACACGATGCTTCAGGGCAACTGGTCCTGATTAGCCAGGAACTGCTCAAGAAGGAAAGGTCAGTGTGCAGGTCTGGAGACAGAGGGGCTCTGTGTGTATTCATGTTCATTCTGGGTGTTTAACTGACCACCTGAAGGAATGTAGACATTGTTGAAGTCCAGCCCCCAGTTTTCCTGTTCTTTAGAGATGCTGATGTGGGAATTTGGTTAGAATTAGGGGCTGTGAATTCTCAGAGGCACTACCCTGTCACTCACTGCTTGCCAGGAGCTGCAAGACAGCTCAGTGCCCATGTAGGTGCTGAATGAAGTCATCTGCAAGCCAGCCAAGCTGGCAGCTGCCCTGCTCCGAAACAGTGCC